>NW_015506165.1:144965-170276 GCF_001515645.1 Sinocyclocheilus grahami
GCCCATTCCGCTGAGGAGGAACCTTCTCTCGCATGCGAAAGGCATAATTTGGCATCTCCAGCCGGAGCTGTGGAGCCTTCATGTATGTTGCCTTGACAGGAGCTTAAACAGCTCCCAGCGAGAGTAAGCAATACCATTTTGGAGGCAAGGGTGCCCTCTACAAGACGACTTTACAGCCTAAAATGGTCGGTCTTCCTTAACTGGTGTTCTGCATGAAGTTTGGACCCGATATCATGTGACGTGTCCCATGTGCTAATCTTTTTGCAATGGATAAGGGGCGCGCCCCCTTCACACTCAAAGTGTATGTGGCAGCTATCGCAGCGAACCATTCTCTCGAAGCTGGCCAATCGAACGGCAGAAACGACCTGATCGTTAAGTTCTTGAAGGGTGCACGGAGGCTGAATCCTCCTTGCCCTCAGACTGTGCCATCTTGGGACTAGTCCTGCGAGCCCTAAGAGGGCCCCCCTTCAAGCCGCTCAGTTCGGCTGATTTGTGGCTCTTATTGCTTTAAACGGCCCTCCTCCTTGCCTTGGCGTCAGTTAAGCGAAGTGGGTGACTTGCAAGCTCTGTCAATCAGCGCCTCATGTCTTAAGTTTGGGACTAATGACTGTAAAGTCATTCTAAAGCCAAGACATGGTTATGTTCCTAAAGTGCTCTCAACTCCGTTCAGAGCTCAGGTGATCTCCCTATTGGCGCTTCCCGTTACAGATGGTGAGCAGGGTCTGAACATGCTCTGCCCAGTAAGGGCTCTGAGAGTATACCTAGAGCACACTAGCCTGTTTAGACAGTCAGAGCAGTTTTTGTTTGCTTTGGAGGCCGCCATAAAGGACTGCTGGCCACAAGGCAGCGAATTTCTCGCTGGATCGTTGATGCGATAGCCTTGGCTTATGCCTCAGAAGGCTTGCAGTGCCCTATAGGTGTGAGGGCCCATTCCACAAGAGGGATGGCCTCCTCCTGGGCATGGTCCAGCGGAATTTCTATTGGTGAGATCTGTGCGACCGCCGGCTGGTCATCGCCATCCACATTTGCCAGATTCTATAACTTAGATGTTCCTGCTTTACAGGTGCGAGTTCTTTTAGTTTAATGTACCACTCTTCCCCCTTGGGCGAAGCTGGTTATATTAGTGCTTCTCAGCTACTAGCTTGGGGCATAATGTGCTCATGTTCTCAGTGGTCCTTATTAGTGCGCCGAGACTGGGCTCGCAGAGCAGGATGTCCTGTATCGACTCATAGCGCGGCGTGATTGGATGTGTTCCCCTTAGCGTCTCACGCAACTGGAGAGACCGTTGTGTCACTTGCCACGCTATAAGCTGCACACAAATCGATGACTGTCGCTTCAGTCGCATGATCTGATGAATGGCGCTCTGAGCCAACTTGTATAAGGGTTGGGTCTGTCCTTTTTGACGGGCTAAAGCACTATTGGTTTGTGCAGCTACACAAACGTGAACAAATCAGACTTCAGTACAGAGTAAAACAGGACTTTTCCCCTTAGCGTCTCACGCAACGCTCGTTCCCTTATCTCAGGGAACCGAGGTTACGTTAGTAACCGGAGCATTTCATTCAACAGAAATGTCTAAAAGTGGTCCAAATGACTTTTGCTCTATATTCCATGTCTTCTGATGCCACACAATGGTTTTCATTCATTAATTCGTTCATTCAGCAGGGGAGAGCAGGGCACAACGTATCACTTTTTGACTTTCTCAGTTTGTGTAAATCCACATGGTGCTCAGAATATAATTTTTCATCCACAGTAATTTCACACTTGTCTAGTACAAATATGTCACTTTGTTTCATAATTACAGTTTATACATTTTTAAGCTTGTTAAGACAGTAGAGAGCAACGACAGGAAAGCACTGGGAGGAGAGAGGGAGCAGGATTGGGAAAGGACCTTGAGACGGGACTTGAACTCAGGTCGCCGTGAGCGCAGTTGCGCTGTATGTTGACACACTAACCACGAGGCTATTGGTGCCGACATCAATTTGCATTCTCACTAAGCCCACCTTCAGAAACATATGTTTTTGTTATTGCTCACTCTTTATTTTCTGTTTCTACATAATTCGTTTTTTATTACAAATTTCATAGTTTACTATTATTTATTTTTAAAACCATATAACCATGGTAATGAGGACCATGGTTTTACTTCTTGTGACCACAATCTTACTAATAGGCCTACTAGTCAGTTAAACTCTGTATTCTAAGCAAGGACTTCTTTCTCTTTACATGTTTAGTTTAGTTTAGATGTTTAGTTACATAATGTCATTCTGTGGAACACAGAATTTTTTGTCCATACAGTAGAAATCAAGGGTGACCAAAATGGTTTGGTAACATTCTACAAAATATCTTTTGTGTTCCACTAACAGTTGAAGGGGTGTGTTTAAGCATATTCTGCCCAAGCCGTCAAACTGACGTCATCAGAGAAGGAATGCCATTCCAGAGTGGAAGCAAATGTTCGGATTATGATAAAAAAATTAACAAGACAAATTTTTTTTTTCAGCGGATTATCTATCTTGCACTGATTAATTGTTCACATCAAGACTTGCCATTTGCGCTAGTAAAATAAATAAAGACAATTTTGATTTCATGCGGACTTTAAGTCATACAGGTTTGGAATGACATGAGGGCGAGGAAATTATCACAGAATTTATTAGCAAAATCAATGCTTTACTGTCAAGTGCATTTCTATGTGACAAAAATGCATTATTAAGTTTGTTGCATTTGCTGTGAATTCAGTAATATCTGTCATTGTTTGTTTCTGTCCTGTTTTATTTCTCACGCAACGCTCGTTCCCTTATCTCAGGGAACCGAGGTTACGTTAGTAACCGGAGCATTTCATTCAACAGAAATGTCTAAAAGTGGTCCAAATGACTTTTGCTCTATATTCCATGTCTTCTGATGCCACACAATGGTTTTCATTCATTAATTCGTTCATTCAGTAGGGGAGAGCAGGGCACAACGTATCACTTTTTGACTTTCTCAGTTTGTGTAAATCTACATGGTGCTCAGAATATAATTTTTCATCCACAGTAATTTCACACTTGTCTAGTACAAATATGTCACTTTGTTTCATAATTACAGTTTATACATTTTTAAGCTTGTTAAGACAGTAGAGAGCAACGACAGGAAAGCATTGGGAGGAGAGAGGGAGCAGGATTGGGAAAGGACCTTGAGACGGGACTTGAACTCAGGTCGCCGTGAGCGCAGTTGCGCTGTATGTTGACACACTAACCACGAGGCTATTGGTGCCAACATCAATTTGCATTCTCACTAAGCCCACCTTCAGAAACATATGTTTTTGTTATTGCTCACTCTTTATTTTCTGTTTCTACATAATTCGTTTTTTATTACAAATTTCATAGTTTACTATTATTTATTTTTAAAACCATATAACCATGGTAATGAGGACCATGGTTTTACTTGTGACCACAATCTTACTAATAGGCCTACTAGTCAGTTAAACTCTGTATTCTAAGCAAGGACTTCTTTCTCTTTACATGTTTAGTTTAGTTTAGATGTTTAGTTACATAATGTCATTCTGTGGAACACAGAAATTTTTGTCCATACAGTAGAAATCAAGGGTGACCAAAATGGTTTGGTAACATTCTACAAAATATCTTTTGTGTTCCACTAACAGTTGAAGGGGTGTGTTTAAGCATATTCTGCCCAAGCCGTCAAACTGACGTCATCAGAGAAGGAATGCCATTCCAGAGTGGAAGCAAATGTTCGGATTATGATAAAAAAATTAACAAGACAAATTTTTTTTTTTCAGCGGATTATCTATCTTGCACTGATTAATTGTTCACATCAAGACTTGCCATTTGCGCTAGTAAAATAAATAAAGACAATTTTGATTTCATGCGGACTTTAAGTCATACAGGTTTGGAATGACATGAGGGCGAGGAAATTATCACAGAATTTATTAGCAATAAATTTCCTGCATTCTAGCTCAAAATCAATGCTTTACTGTCAAGTGCATTTCTATGTGACAAAAATGCATTATTAAGTTTGTTGCATTTGCTGTGAATTCAGTAATATCTGTCATTGTTTGTTTCTGTCCTGTTTTATTTATTCATTTATTTACTCCAATTGAAGGCCCTATAACCCAGCAAAACATTCACAGGGGAACTCGTGGACTGGATGGGCTGGATTTTTCCACGGCAGAATTTTAACCCCAGTGTTAGATTTTGCTGTATTTGGCTGAGCAGTGGTTTGGGTGGCTCGCCAATGCATTAGATTTCTCTAATACATAAAATAAGTAAGCTTGACCAGAGTTCTTGTTGGGAGAAGAATTTATTGAAGGTAGCAGTGTAGCAGGGCTTTAACAGTGATGTTAGCTTGTCGGTCTTCAAAATATCTTAACCCTTGTAAGACTCCTAGCTTCTCCCAGAGTTCTGTCTGTGAGACAGAACTTTATACTTAAAGACAAAAGGGCTACACAAACAAAAGATACTGTTAGGACCTCCCGCTGGAGATCCTGTTCTCTACAAGAAGTTCCTGAGGAGTACTGTTCTTTTGTTATTCTAAATGTATGGACCATTTGGTTCACACCTTTACAAGACAGTTCCTGTTGATTGCATAGGGCACAGTCATAATGTAAATGCATCTGACTAAAGATACACATAATCTTTCACCAGTCCAGACCTGGGTACAGACATCCATTGTGGGCGTTCTTGGCAGTTTTTCCAAGGCTTTTGTAAAAATATTGTTCATATTGATATCGGAATTATATCGTATTGCCCGAAATTAAGAGATTTATCGTGATATAAATTTTGGTAATTTCGTCCAGCCCTAGTCTCAGTTTGTTCTGTTTCTTCATGTCATTCCAGACAGACTGGATGATGATGAGATCAGATCTCTGTGTGGCGCACTGGCTGTTGTCAGACTCCTTGTGCAAGAAAAAAATCACTCTGGATTATTACAATTAATGGCAAAATCAATGTTTGGAAATGTAAACTGATATTTCCTACTAACACAATACAGCAAAAGATATAAATAACTGACTTTAAACCATTTTTTGTTGGTGAAAATACTAGTGGCATAAGACTTTTTCACAGTACTATATATAGAGAGAGTAAATTAATAGAATATACAGTAAATGACACAATGATCATTTTTGGGTAAACTATCCAACCAATAATCTAATTCGATGTCATGATTGCATTGTTGATATTAGTACCTGGGGCCGGTTGCATAAAAGGTTAAGACTAGTCTTAAAAGTTAGTCAGCTATTTTTTTTATTTAAGACCAGTCATATATTTTTTAATTCAGTTACATAAAAATGTAGATTAGTCTTGAATCCAAAAAATAAGACTGATTACCCCATGGCTAACTACTAGTTTGTCAGACTAGTTCTTAAGTCACTGTCTTAACATAGAGGCTAACTTTATGCAACTGGCCCCTGATGTTAGCATTATTCTTTTTGTGAATATGTTTCGTTTTTTAGGTTACTGTGAGTGACCACGATGGATCTCCAGCCCATAATACTCCTGTTAAAATCAGCTTTCTTGAAAACCCAATCACCGTACACAGCGGGACCATCAAAGTCTCCATCAACTTGCCTGTGAAGTACAGCTCAACGATACTGAAAGTAAGTCACTCACAGAAACACATAAAGAAACAATACAAAGTTGTGTTATACCTGTCAGTTGAATATACTGTATGTATGCTTATATAGGTGGAGACAGCAGATCCTTCACTGAAACCAGAACAGCAGGCTGTTCAAGAGATGCGTGTGGAGTCATATGTCTCTTTTATCGGCTACAGGAACTACCTGCACATCTCAGTGGGCAACAGTCCAGTGGTGGTGGGCAGCACACTCAACATCCAAGCTCACATCAAATCTAGCCCACCAGAACGAAGAAAACTTGTGGAGCAGCTGACGTATGCTGTGAGTTTGTCTCTGGGGGCATTTTGGGATATTATGAGAATGACTGGAATCTCTGTATTAAATACACTGATGATTGTTTCTGTAGGTGTTAAGTAAAGGAAACATAATCCACGCTGCTAGGATAAATGTCAAAGACCTGGTCGTCATAAACATTCCTCTGCTGATTACCTCAGAAATGCTACCTGCGTTTCGCTTTGTGGCCTTCTACATTTTGCCATGGCAGCATAGTCCAGACGTGGTGGCAGACTCTGTGTTTGTGGATGTGGAGGACCGGTGTGTTGGTTCGGTGAGTTCATGCTACGACCTTGACCAATTATTAACAGGAAAGATGCACATTCTAGAGCTTTATGGTACATTTGGGGGCCAAAAACAGAATTATTATTCAAATTCTTCTTCTTCTCCTACCATGAGAGTCTAATCTTGGCCTTATTATATAGCAGCCAATTTGAATTTTGTTAAAAACACATGTACATTAGTCTTTTGCCCAATTATTTTACATGTTTTTGATAAGACAAATTCAGAGGGTTTAAAAAAGAGAATTACAAAAATGTAAAGAGAAGAAATAAAGTTTCTAAATGTTACCATGCAGATTAAAATAAATTATAATATTTTTATTCAACAAGGATGCATTAAGGTGAAATCTGTATTTATGATTTGTATTAGCTCAGTATAGGTCCAGTGGAGGAAGAAAAACTCAATTCGTACTCACCAGGCAGCAGCATTACATTTGAAGTGAAAGGAGACCCAGGGGCAAAGGTCAGCCTGGGAGATGTTCTTGAGGGTGAACTTGACCTACAACATCCACATTCCATTCGCCGTTCTTGGTTTCCAACTAGTTGATTGCTGGGACGAAATGTTCATCCTCTTCATTGCGATTGTGACTGTAATCTTGCACTCAGTCTAGTTCAAAAGGCCTCATTTTACCAATCCAGTCAACTCCCATAGAAGAGCCATTTTTGGTTTCCCAAAGAACCTTTCAACGAACAGATCCATTCCTAAAAGATCCATTTATTTCTTAGTGTGAAGAACATTTAAAAAATTCGAAGAACCTTTTTCAACTATAAAGAACGTTTTGTGCTTTGGAAAGATTTTATGGATGTTAAAGGTTCTTCGTGGAACCATCAATGCGTGAAAACCTTCAATTTCAAGAGTGCATTTTCTTTGGTTTGTTTGGAATAGATTGTTCCAGTAGATCTAGAAGAAGACGTTCTCCTGCCAAACTGCAGCTTAGAGAGCAACTTGGTAAGTCTCTGTCATTATTACATAAGAAATCCTTTAAAAGTTTGGTATGTTACAGTTTGTTAGAGAAACGGTGATATGAAAGTGTTAACAAAAGCTCTAGTGAAATGTAAGCTAATATGCTAAGTCATCCTAAACACGTTCTTTTCTCTCAGAGAAGGCGTATTCTGACGAGTTCCTGCAGAGATGTTGTGTGGACGGCATGAGGGAGATTTCCATGCCGTATTCCTGCTACCGTCGCTCCCTCTACATCACCGAGGACTGGAGCTGTGTGTTGGCTTTCCTTCGCTGTTGTGCGGAGTACAGAGGGGAGGAGCTCGCTGTCGTTACCAGACCCCCGACAACCACCCCTCCACCAACCACCACCCCTGTACACACCACCACCAAGCTACTTTCTTACCGGCGTTATGTTTATCACTATCCTTCAAAAACTATTGTCAGCGAACCTTCGACCCATTTTGAGCGCATCCACACACCTGAGATTGCAGTACGTGAGAACAGTCATGCTGACAAGATGAAAGAAGAAGAAGAGGAGGTGGAAGAGTTCGATGAAGATGATTTAGCTGACTTAGAGGACATTTACGTGCGCAGCAAGTTCTTCGAGTCGTGGCTGTGGACTGACATTAGATTACCCAATGTCACCAAGTCTGATGGGTAGGCGTTTGACCTTTGACTCAGTATAGATGTCTCACTTTTATCATGTTCAGTGATGCAAGTGTCTCTCCATGCTTTAATTCCAGGTTGGCTGTATTTCCAGTAAACACTGTTCTTCCTGACAGCATCACTCAGTGGGGGTTTCTAGCCGTCAGTGCTTCACCTCAGACAGGTAAACAAACAGCTCTGTCCTTTTGTCCATCTGACAGAGCTTCTTTGTAGAAGAATCCAAACTCTTTTTCTAGTTCAGCCAACAATAAAGCACATTTGCTGCTGTACGACAGTTAAGAAAAGAATACAGCCAAAATTGGTTTTACAAACGAAACAGATCATTTTTATGTTTAAGTGTCCAATAACTGATATGCAAAATCAATTTTAAATGATTTTATTTCTGTCACAATGATAAATAAATAATTACAATCAAAAGATATGAGTTGTGAATATTTTTTTATTTATTTAGCTTTTACTGCCAAGTATCAAGCATTTCTGCATATGAATTACAAATTAATATAATTAAATTTTTTAGCTTTTAATGCTGTGTTTAATGAATTACATATTTTTAATAATATTTATTTAGCTTTTAATGCTGCATGTGAAGTATATCTGCATATGAATTACAAATATTCTATTAATTATCTTTTAATGCTATATGTCAAGCATTTCTGCATATGGCTTATAATATTTTTTATTAATAGTCACTAGTGTTTAAAAAGTGCTTATTACAAATATTAAAAACAACATAGACAAAAATAAATAAAATAAATAAAGTATTGCATTTGGCTATATAATTTTAGTAGATTTAATTAGCTGTCTAAAACATGAGAACTAGCAAAAAATCAGGAACAAAAACTAAACTTTTCTGTTTTCTTTTCAGGTTTCTGTGTAGCTGAACCGTATAACGTCCGGGCGTGGAAGCCGTTTTTCATAGATCTGCGGCTACCTCACTCAGTGTCCAGAAATGAACATGTGGAAATCAAAGCTGTGGTCCACAACTACAGGAACTCAAAACTGGAGGTCAGTTTCACACTATCACAAAACGCTCTGGTTACTCACGTAACCTTGGTTCCCTGAGATAAAGGAACGAGCGTTGTGTCGCTTTGATGCTTATGAGGAAACTACTGTTTACTCAGTTACTGAAGCTTTATTTGTTCACGTTTGTGTAGCTGCACAAACCCACCAGAAGGGGAGGACCCGACTGCTATATAAGTTGTCTCAGAGCGCCATTTCATCAGAATCTTTCGACTGAAGTGACAGTCACTCATTAGCGTGCAGCCTTAAAGCACAGCAACTTATGAAACATTCGTTCCCTTGTCTCAGGGAAGCAAGGTTACATTTTTAACCAGAGTGTTCCTTATCGAACGGTCTCTCCCGTTGCGTTGTTTTAACACTTATGTAGAAAGCCAGCGGCCACACAAATCTCACCAATAGAATCTCACCAACCACTGCAAGCCTGTTGAGGCATAAGCCAAGGCTATAGCATCCACTATCCAGCTAGATGTAAACTGAAGCACATAGGAGCGTTTGAAAGCCGCGTCTATCAGTGGATCCCTAATATATCTGAGAGACGGATATAGACGGATCCCCGCTGATAGGCACGGCTTTCAAACGCTCCTATGTGCTTCTGTGTGAGTGCTTGTGAAGAGTGTGAAGCGATGATCATTGTAGCCAACTATGGCTAATCAGTTGTGTTTAAGAATCTGCTCAACAGTGCTCAAATGTTATCGGGAAATGGACGTTTGGACGAAGAGAGAAGGTAAACAGTCTTTAACCAATGTAGCGTCTAGACCAATCAGACACACAATTTTTGTTATATTTAACAAATACTCTGTAACACCCCTCAATCAACAAGCCAATTATGAGGGTCTATGGACCCTTCCTCCGAAATTCGGCTAACGCCTCAAAAAGGCAGAACAGGCCTCTGGTTCCATGGCAACCAATGCTGATAACACTGGTTTTATTGCCCAAAGGAATGCGGGCAGAGCAACTCTCACTATCTTTTACCCATAGGAAAGACACACAATGCCATATAAATGGACTCTCATTCACAGACAAACCTTTCTTTGACCTTCCTATCACATATGCTCAGGTTAGCTGATGGCAATTTAATTCTGCTACAGTTACTACTGGCAGCTGATATAAATAAATGTTATTAATCATAATTAATTGTAATTATTTATATACATTTCCCTTATGAGCTAATTTGCTACACCAAGTACGTTGGAATAGGATCCAAGCGACGAGTAGTAGATTTAGATTTGTGAATACAATTGACTACTTCCTCTGTGCTCGGAAGTTTAAAAGTGGAAAGAGTAGAAATAAGAGGTTGGTCAGAACAAACGAGGCTGACCTCGTTAGCATCCCTGATCTCTGTTAAATTTAGCCAAAGGTGGCACTCTCACAGGTGGCACCAGCTGATGTAGTCCTGCAGGGCTTAGATGGATGCGCTGCATGGGCTTTCAACCCCAGGGCCGATGGAGGGCACAGATGAGCAGCTATCGCCATTTCCAGAGGGAGGAGCTTGCTATGACCTCTCTCTTCAGCGCTGTCAACAGTGGTGAGAGCGGTAGAATTAGAGGGATTAACACAGACCGAGCAGGAACGAAGACGATTGTTGATGGCATCCCTTCAGGTACCACTCGTCAAGGAGGCTATGGGCAGGCTCTTCCGGAGCTGACCAAGCGAGGCCGAGATCCTCCACAGCCTTTGCCAGAATGTGTCAGCAGCGATCTCCTCCTCAGAAGGTCCAAAGGATATCAAGCCGCTCACAGCTGACGAGGGGCGTTAATCCTCATGTGTTAAGCACACCGGCGAATCATAAAATGGTGCTCTGAGTCGACTTATTATAGAGATATTGGCTCCTCACCTTCTGGTGGGTTAGAGTGCAACTGGTTTGTGTAGCTACACAAAAGTGAACAAATCAGGCTTTAATAACAGAGTAAACAGGAGTTTCCCCATAAGCGCCAAAGCGAAACAACGTTGCTTTAGTTTATTCATGTCCTGACCTAAACACTGTGTTTGCAGGTCATGGTGATTCTGGAGAAGACAGAGGACATGTGCAGCGTAGCATTTAGTGGACAGCACAGACAGCAGGTTTCGGTACCGGCCGGCTCCTCCAAGCTGATTTCCTACACCATCATCCCTCTTAAAACAGGAGAGCTCCCTCTACAGGTCACAGCCGTCGCAGCCTCCTTCATGGGGCAGGATGCAGTGAGGAAGAATCTGCGTGTGGTAGTAAGTGAGCTCCTAAAACCTGCTCTCTCTCAAGCCTCACGCATAATATTGAAAATATATTATATTAGATATGTTGCTTGGTGCATGTTGTGTGTTTTTTTAAATTAAGTTCGTGCAATAACTGTGTGGTAATGTTATATGACGATAAATCTTGTGTTTTAGGTCGAAGGCATCCAGACAATTAAAGTGAGGAGCTTTGTGCTGAACCCCTCTGAGAAAGGAGACAGCGGTAAGACTTGCTGTAAATTTTACTTTAATTGTGATTAATGTAATGGCAATTTAAGAATCAAGGTCTTGGTCTTGCCTTTGTAATATAACACTTTATGCTTTTTTCAATTTGTAACAATTTTACACAATATAAATGGGTCTTTATGCATGAAAATTATATATAATGAAATATAATTATCTTTGCGATATTACATTTCACACTTTTTTCAGAGTTTTACACATCTCATATGGGGCTTGATGCATGAAAACTATACATTAAATAAAACTTTTATGCATTTAAAAACACATGCATATAAAACTTATGCATAAAATGCTATGTGTTATCATTTGTATTATGTTATAGTAGTAATCATAATAATAATAATAATAATGCATTTAATTTATAAAGTACTTTTCTCAAACTCAAAAGCACAACAGTACAAAGAATCTTATAATAAAACATAAAATACAGTACAATAATACAAATATAAATTGAAAACCAACTAAAATTTGCATATTTAAAAGGTTAAGTCCTTAGAGACCTCTTAAAACAAGCCAACACTGGGGAATTTTTATATTTATTTTGTTATATATATTTGTTTATATATTTGTTGTTGTTTTCTTATCTTAGCTGGTAGACAGCAGATAGAAGTGGAGAAGATGCAGTTGGACGCCGTTGTGCCAAAATCTCTGCCGGAGACATTTGTCAGTGTCAGAGGTTTGACATTTTATTAAGCCATATTCATAACATCATAGTAATTGAGTATTATCCCTCAATTACATTATGGATATTTGATTGTCATGTTAATATGTCGACTGTCAAGAGTTTCCCAGTTTGTTTTTTAAATGTCATTTCTTCAGGTGATTTGCTGGCAGACAGCATTGATAACTCTATTAAGGAGGACTCTCTGGCAGCGTTGATCCGGATGCCCGGCGGGTGTGTGGAGCAGAACCTGGCCAGAATCACTCTGCCCCTCATTGCCGCCCATTACCTGGACCGCAGTGGAAACTGGGACGCTGTGGGAATAGATCGCAGACAAGAGGCCATCAAATACATCCAGACAGGTGCAATGAGACTCAAATAGGGATGAACATCACCACTACTTTAGATATTGACAAAATAAATGGTCTTTTAACTTTTTTCATACTCAGGGTATGAAAATCAACTTAATTACCGGAAAAAGGATGACTCGTACCCTCCCTACGCCAAAGAAGGCACCAGCACATGGTATTAATGCCGTTACATCACTGATTACAGCTTCACCTTGAACATTTACACTTACATTTACATTTAGTCATTTAGCAGATGCTTTTATCCAAAGTGACTTACAAATGAGGACAATGGAAGCAATCAAAATCAACAAAAGAGCAATGATATACATGTGCTATAACAAGTCTCAGTTAGCTTAACGCAGTACACGTAGCAAGGTTTTTTTTAAATAATATAATAAATAAAAAGAAAACGGAGAATAGAAAAAGAATAGAGCAAGCTAGTGTTAGATGTCTTTTTTGCTTTTGTTAATTGTATAATAAATGAAAAGAAAACAGATAGAATACAAAAAGATTAGAAAGCAAGTGTTTTTTTTTAAAGAAAAGAAAATGAATAGAGTGCAAGTCTAAAAGGGAAAAGTGTTTTTTTAAAGAATAGAATTAGTATAGAGAGTGCTAGAGTTAGAGGGTCAAATAAATATGGAAGAGATGTGATTTTAGCCAATTCTTGAAGATGGCTAAGGACTCAGCTGCTCGGATTGAGTTGGGCAGGTCATTCCACCAGGAGGGAACATTTAATTTAAAAGTATACATTTCCCTGTAGAGTTCATCTGTTTTATGTTCTGTCCATCTCAGGATCACTGCATATGTGGTGAAGGTTTTCTCCATGGCAAAATCATTTATTAGCATCAATGAGAAGCATCTGTGTGGCCCTCTGGTGTACCTGCTCAAGAATAAACAGCATCCTGATGGATCCTTTCAGGAGGACAATCCTGTCTACGACACCAGTATGATGGTGAGAGTTCATGACTGTGATTGCATTAATTGGAGTAGTTACATAACAATCAATGAAAGGGTATAGTATTTACACGTGTCTTATGTATGTTGTGTTGTGATACAGGGAGGCCTCCGCGGTTCTGAATCCAGAGTGTCTCTGACCGCATTCGTGATAATTGCTTTGGCAGAGGCACAAAATGCTGTTACCTGCCAAGAGCCAGGCCTCAACATACAGGTAACTTCCCTACTACACTGCTAAAAAACCTGTGAATTAAACAGTAGCTACATTAAATAATCTGGACAATAGCTAAATTAAATAATTAGAAAACTAAATTTAATAAATATGGACAGAAGCTAAATTAAATAATGAAAAAATAGCTAAAATAAAAAATTGGGACTAGGGGTATAACGATTCTCTCGTTTTCTCAATGCATCGATTACAAACCCTGACAATGCATCGAATGAATCGCGATTTCTATAGCGATTCAATGCTTTCAAAGTATATACACATTAAATTACTACAAGCACGAATAATGGAGACCTTTTACAGTGTTCGTGCCTCGCATCTCTCCTTCACGCGCTCCACTATTTGCCGCCTGCAGTGACTGTCACGGGATTGCGCTCGCGCTCAGTTCGTCTCACTGACACATTTTTTGAGCAGCTGATGTGTGATCTCTCCTTAGTACTCGTGGCCAGTAATGCTAAAGTGAAGTAGTTTTACTTTTCTGTAGTTTTTCAATGGCTCTCGGTCATATCGACGACATTACCTGTACAGTCGAAGGCTGCGCATTTATTTCATGGACGACGGACCAAAAATGTAAATGTCTAAAGCACACGCACAGTTCCATTGAATGAGAAATGTGTTTTAACAATGTTGTTAAACCGAACGTATTAAGACGTCCCAGGAAATGCCTAATATGAACAAAGACATTTATGGCTGCAGCAAAGCTGAATAAAAAGCAGAATGAACTGAAACGTTAAGACAATAAACACAATAAATAAATAAAATGTATGAATGATGCAGTGCTAATTGACATATCATTTATTACAGTACAGAAACTACAAAGTATATTTTCTACCTTATTCTGTGCAGAAAATTTTAATAATTGTTTGTAGTATATAAAACAATCATAAAATTGCCATTAGGAAAAAAATATAGATTATAAATGATTGATTATTGTCCAGAAGTGTATTTGATTTATTATAGCAAATTCAAAGTAAGAGAGAAGAAAATAATTCCTTGTAAAAAAATAAAAAATAAAATAACAATACATACATAAATACAATTATTGTATTTGACATTTCTGTCACTTCTGAAATGATGGCTACGCCCCTGGTGTGACAAAATGTTAGCCTATACATAATACTTTTAAAGCTCGTTAAAATCTTGGCTTATATAAATTTCTAAATATGCCATGTCATGCCATAGCATCATTAAACTAGCATCTAACAATGGACAAAAGTGTTTTTTTCTCTAATCTATGGTTCTGTAACCATAAAGGCTGCTGTGTAATTTGCTCCCTGACTAAGCATTTAAAGAATTTAGGGAAACATTTAAATAATCCTGGGAATGCACTTAAAGAATGTAGAATCGTTAATCGAATCAAATTGAATTTAATTGTGAATCGAATCGGATTGAATCGTTCTGAATTTGCAAAAACCTTTCTTTAATCAAATCGAAAACCTATGAATCGTGAATCTAATCGAATTGCTGTCTACCCAAAGATTCACAGCCCTAATTGGGACAAATCCTAAATGTAATAACTGCGGAAAAAGCATTAAATAATTAGAACAACAGCTAAATTAAATAATTTGGTTGATATCTAAATTAAATAATTAATCCAAGTTAAATTAGGAAAATAGCTGAATTAAATAATTGCAAGTTAATTTCCAATAAATGAAATAAACAATGTCATATTTTATTGCATGAATAGAAATTTTACGTTAAAATAAAGTAATATGGTACAAAAATTAAAGGCAGCAGCTATTTGGACTGTCTAAATACCAATAGAAGCTATTAAGTGCAAACAGAAATAGATGCTATTTACACCGTTAAAATTGCAGGATTTTCTGCTATTTATACTACTTATTGCAAATAGTGGCAATTATCTGCACCTCAGTATTGTAGTAAATTATTAAATAATTGTATGCAATAATTGCCACGCCCTTGGACTGCCCCTGTGCTCCTGCCTTGTGTTTTGCTCCCCATGTTCTCCCTGTGACCCAGTTTCTCCCGTGTTTGATTGTTTCCATTTGGTTCAGGTGTGTCTTAGTAATTACCTTGTTGATTTCCTGTTTCTTAAGCCCTGTGTTTTCCTGTGTTCTGCGTTCAGTGTTAAATTCCAATTCCCCGTGCTATGTGTGTGTTCCTTCCTTGTAGTTCAATAAAGTCTGTTCATCGTGAAATTCTCCCACGTCTCCGCGTCTCCTCGCTCCAACACCGTAGCAGATCGTGACAGAACACCAAACCGAACAGTAAGCGGCGCCCCTTCTCCCCGTTTTTGAAAGTTTTTCTTTTCCCATTCCCTGTGTGATCATGGAAACCGCCGCAAGATTTGCTGCCCTAGCCCGCAAGGATCTCCCATTTGTAGAATTCACCCGGGAATTCTGTGGGCTCGCTGTGATGACGGCGTTGGATGACGCCATGCTTAATTCGTTGTTCTGGATCGGGGCCAATTACCATCGCCCCGTGGACCTCCCAGACACCACTGGACTGAGCAGGTATCCTCTGGTGTCTGGTGAGCGTCCGGCCCCGATCCAGAACCAGCTCAGCGTCAAGCCTGCCGGTCATTGCATTGTCAGGTCCGTTGGCCATTCCAATGTCAGGCCCGCTGGCCGATTCACTTCCAAGCCCTAGGATGACAGCAGTATTCTCCTTCACCTCTGCCCAAAAGAGGAGAATGTGGAGGAAGAGACTGTGGGCTCCAGCCCCTGAGTCTGCTCCAGTGTTGGCTCCAACCATTTTATTTTATGAAAATGAGATAAAGAAGTTTTCGCACTAATCTGAAAGAGAAGTGATCTCGCGCTCAAAGAACTTAAGACGTCCCAGGAAATGCCTAATATGAACAAAGACATTTATGGCTGCAGCAAAGCTGAATAAAAAGCAGAATGAACTGAAACGTTAAGACAATAAACACAATAAATAAATAAAATGTATGAATGATGCAGTGCTAATTGACATATCATTTATTACAGTACAGAAACTACAAAGTATATTTTCTACCTTATTCTGTGCAGAAAATTGAAATAATTGTTTGTAGTATATAAAACAATCATAAAATTGCCATTAGGAAAAAATTATAGATTACAAATGATTGATTATTGTCCAGAAGTGTATTTGATTTATTATAGCAAATTCAAAGTAAGAGAGAAGAAAATAATTCCTTGTAAAAAAAAAATAAAATAAAATAATAATACATACATAAATACAATTATTGTATTTGACATTTCTGTCACTTCTGAAATGATGGCTACGCCCCTGGTGTGACAAAATGTTAGCCTATACATAATACTTTTAAAGCTCGTTAAAATCTTGGCTTATATAAATTTCTAAATATGCCATAGCATCATTAAACTAGCATCTAACAATGGACAAAAGTGTTTTTTTTCTCTAATCTATGGTTCTGTAACCATAAAGGCTGCTGTGTAATTTGCTCCCTGACTAAGCATTTAAAGAATTTAGGGAAGCATTTAAATAATCCTGGGAATGCACTTAAAGAATGTAGAATCGTTAATCGAATCAAATTGAATTTAATTGTGAATCGAATCGGATTGAATCGTTCTGAATTTGCAAAAATCTTTCTTTAATCAAATCGAAAACCTATGAATCGTGAATCTAATCGAATTGCTGTCTACCCAAAGATTCACAGCCCTAATTGGGACAAATCCTAAATGTAATAACTGCGGAAAAAGCTAAATTAAATAATTAGAACAACAGCTAAATTAAATAATTTGGTTGATATCTAAATTAAATAATTAATCCAAGTTAAATTAGGAAAATAGCTGAATTAAATAATTGCAAGTTAATTTCCAATAAATGAAATAAACAATGTCATATTTTATTGCATGAATAGAAATTTACGTTAAAATAAAGTAATATGGTACAAAAATTAAAGGCAGCAGCTATTTGGACTGTCTAAATACCAATAGAAGCTATTAAGTGCAAACAGAAATAGATGCTATTTACACCAAGTTAAAATAGCAGGATTTTCTGCTATTTATACTACTTATTGCAAATAGTGGCAATTATCTGCACCTCAGTATTGTAGTAAATTATTAAATAATTGTATGCAATAATTGCCACGCCCTTGGACTGCCCCTGTGCTCCTGCCTTGTGTTTTGCTCCCCATGTTCTCCCTGTGACCCAGTTTCTCCCGTGTTTGATTGTTTCCATTTGGTTCAGGTGTGACTTAATAATTACCTTGTTGATTTCCTGTTTCTTAAGCCCTGTGTTTTCCTGTGTTCTGCGTTCGGTGTTAAATTCCAATTCCCCGTGCTATGTGTGTGTTCCTTCCTTGTAGTTCAATAAAGTCTGTTCATCGTGAAATTCTCCCACGTCTCCGCGTCTCCTCGCTCCAACACAGTAGCAGATCGTGACAGAACACCAAACCGAACCTGTGTGATCATGGAAACCGCCGCGAGATTTGCTGCCCTAGCCCGCAAGGATCTCCCATTTGTAGAATTCACCCGGGAATTCTGTGGGCTCGCTGTGATGACGGCGTTGGATGACGCCATGCTTAATTCGTTGTTCTGGATCGGGGCCAATTACCATCGCCCCGTGGACCTCCCAGACACCACTGGACTGAGCAGGTATCCTCTGGTGTCTGGTGAGCGTCCGGCCCCGATCCAGAACCAGCTCAGCGTCAAGCCTGCCGGTCATTGCATTGTCAGGTCCGTTGGCCATTCCAATGTCAGGCCCGCTGGCCGATTCACTTCCAAGCCCTAGGATGACAGCAGTATTCTCCTTCACCTCTGCCGAAAAGAGGAGAATGTGGAGGAAGAGACTGTGGGCTCCAGCCCCTGAGTCTGCTCCAGTGTTGGCTCCAACCCCTGAGTCCGCTCCAGTGTGGGCTCCAGCTCCTGAGTTTAGCACAGAGAGGGCTCCAGTTCCCAAGTCAAGCCCAGAAAAGGACTCTGTTCCCAAGTTAAGCCCAGAGAGGGCTCCTGCACCTATGCCCAGCCCAGAGAGGGCTCCTGTTCCCACGTCCAGCCCAGAGGGGGCTCCTATTCCCAAGTTAAGCACAGAGAGGGCTCCTGCACCTATGCCCAGCCCAGAGAGGGCTCCTGTTCACACGTCCAGCCCAGAAAGGGTTCCTGTTCCCAAGTCCAGCCCAGTGAGGGGTCCTGTTCCCATGTGTTTAGCCCAGAGAGGTCTCCAGTTCCCAAGTCAAGCCCAGAAAAAGACTCTATTCCCAAGTTAAGCCCAGAGAGGGCTCCTGTTCCCACGCCCAGCCCAGAGGGGGCTCCTATATCCAAGTTAAGCACAGAGAGGGCTCCTGTTCACACGTCCAGCCCCGAGAAGGCTCCTGTTCCCAAGTTAAGCCCAGAGAGGGCTCCTGTTTCCACGTCCAGCCCAGAGAGGGCTCCTGTTCCCAAGTCCAGCCCAGAGAGGTCTCCTGTCCCCAAGCTAAGTCCAGAGAGTGCTCTTGTTCCCACGTCCAGCCCAGAGAGGGCTCCGCCATGGCTCCCATAGTCTACCTGCTCTGCCATGGCCCCTTGATCTACCCACTCCGCCATGGCTCCCTGAACTGCCTGATCCGCCATGGGTCCCAGAACGGGTACCGCTCTGGAGGCCTACTGAGGCGCCCCCAGCCCCCCCCCCCCCCCCTCCCCGTTGGATGTTATGAGGCGCATGGATGCGCCTTCCGGGATGGGGAGGTATTGTCACGCCCTTGGACTGCCCCTGTGTCCTGTCTCAATAAAGTCTGTTCATTGTGAAATTCTCCCACGTCTCCGCGTTTCCTCGCTCCAACACAGTAGCAGATCGTGACCATAATAACGTATTGAGTGTAAATTATAGTTTTAATTCAAATTGTTGAATGGATGCCACCTCATTGGGAAAATAAAGCTCTTAAAAAATTTTTTTTTTTATGTAAATAGACACTCCAAAAAATAAAATATGTTGACGTTAGGAATATTTGGACATGTTTTTTTTTTCACAAAGAAAATGTTTCCCATTAAATGTACACTCCCCAAAATCTTGAAGGGACCTCCACCAATCAGAAAACAGAAATAGGAAGAGCAGAAACTTATTCAGCACCTTGAGTTCCTGAAGTATATTCCCCAGTTTTTTCCCCACTGTTTTTAATTCAAAAAAGAAAAAAAAAAAAGTTTTTTAATAAAAAAAAACTTCAATCAGTCAAAAGTCAAAGGTACAACACTGATTCATGTCATACTTCCGGGCCCACCAGAAAACTGAAATTTAATAACATATATGTTTTTACATGTTCAGTGGTGCTAATTGTAAATTGTTTCTACTTTTATTGCAGGACAAGTCTAGAAGAGCAGCGCTGTATCTAAGAGGGCATTTCCCCCGACTGACGAGGCCATACACAGCAGCTATAACATGCTACGCTTTAGCAGTATCCAACCACGGCTGCATGAAGAGCATGTTACTAAATTTAGCCTCGCCTGGTACTTAGCCTTTGAAAACAAAAAAACATCTTGCTGCATGTGCTCTTGTTTTTCTAATCTTTATTTTCTATCAACAGATCGTACCCACTGGCCTGACTCTAGTAATTATTTCTTCACGCTGGAAGCTACTGGCTATGCGTTGTTAGCGCTGATCAAAGGTGGCCACATGGAAGAGGCAGCCGCCCCCTTTCGATGGCTTAACGAGAAGCGTGGCATTGGGGGAGGATACGGCTCTACACAGGTAAGAAACACAAGAAAACCTTTGCTAATTGTCTTATTCTTGTATTTGAGGTACATTTGTATTCATATAATGGCTGTTTTTCCCCCATCAGTCCACTATGGTGGTGCTACAGGCCCTGTCTGAGTACCTGGTGAAGAGGCCTCCTCCTCATGACCTCAATCTGTTGGTGCAGCTCAGTGTTCCCGGTCGCAGTGACGTACGCTGGACCTTCAATCCAAAAGTGGCATATGTGGCCCGATCTTCACGGGTGTGATCTCCAGTCTTTCAAAACTTTCTTTTGTAGACAAATATGGCAATATACTGCCAAATGTTAAAAATGCATTATTGTGATGCAAAATTACTGTCATGTAATATATGAGTCCGAATTTCCTTCACTCTTTCATGAAACTGGACATTTGTTCTTAAATATACAGAGCTCTTTTATGGAATTATCTGGGTCAGATAGTGTGTGTCAACCAATCAGAATAGGCTTCCACGACTGACAAATGCTACATGAAAACGTATTGGTTAAGAGTGAAGATGAATAGAGAGCTGCAGTGATTCTTTGTAGACCAGAAGTCACATCTCTCTGCTTCTCTTTGACTTTTGAATTATGGAAGAAAATGGCTCTTTGATTCTTACACTTTTTGTCACATCATGATAACCTTTACAAATGAACACAGCTTTTATGACTTGTGAAATCTAAGTACAGTCGCCAGACGTAAAAAGTGACTCCATGATCACAACATCAATGTCACCAACATTAATCTTCAGCAACTCTTTCAGTCTTTATTTAGTTGGTATGATTCTTTAGGGTCTTCACTCTTCACGAAATGTCTGCAACATACTTTAGTTAAAATTCCTTAGTGGTCATGTATAGGGATGTAACGATTCACTCAACTCACGATTCGATTAAATTCACGGTTTTGATTTCACAATTCGATTTTCTCACGATTTTTTTTTACAAAATGAGCATGCAGCATGTGCAGTTTTTAATCTAAATTAGACTGTATGATTTCCGAATTTGAAGCAAAAACAGAATGGTCTGACTTTAGTTTTGTGAAACTATAAATAAAACATATCTGAACGAAACAGCAGACGAGCTGAATGAGACGCATATTCACTCTCTGACAGCAGGTGGCATTTATGAACAGCAATGATACAGTGTTTTTTTTGTCCCTCGTTCAGAAAGTTTTTTGTTCAAGTTTTTTGTCCAAATTGTCCCTCGTTCAGAAAGCAGTCTGGAGTCAAATATTTTTTTTAGACATAAACAAATGTAGGTGTATTCGGTGGCGCATTTCTCTCAAAAACAAAACGAATCCACTGCGTCCTCAGTGGCTGGGTTGCCGCTGTAAACAAAGCAGAGCTGCGCTTATGAACACTACTTTTATATGCATCATTGAGAGGCAAGATCACGTAATACCACGTAAACCTTTTAAAGATAGTCAGTTCCCCTCAGAGATACATTCATATAAAATCCTACTCCAATTGTATCGCGATTTATTTGGCATCTCAACCGATTTGAATCGTGACATATTTGAATCGATTTTCAAACTGCTCACAGCTAATCGTTACATCCCTAGTCATGTAAAACAACACCCTTTTTACCTTGTCAAAAATAGCTCTTTTCACAGTGACCCGTTTCGGTGCATGTCTCTTTAAATGCTAATGAACTCTGTTCACCCTGCCCCTCTCTTCCGTGGAAGAGGAACGACGATTTGCAAATAATCATTAAAAATATAAAGTGTGAGACTTACTTCTTCTGGAGTTGCAGCTGGATCATGAACAATGGGTATTGATCCATCCTTGATCCAAATTGTCCCTCGTTCAGAAAGCAGTCTGGAGTCAAATATTTTTTTAGACATAAACAAATGTAGGTGTATTCGGTGGCGCATTTCCCTCAAAAACAAAACGAATCCACTGCGTCCTCAGTGGCTTTGATGTTGGGAGAAAATGAAGACTCTTATGTTCACTTTTACGTCCAACTACAAAACACCTGCATTGCTTAGGAGACATTGTTGTCGCTGCAACTGCTCAAGCGCAGAGAAAATGGAGGACAGTGTGCAACTGGCTGTGGGCAGAAATATGCTAATACGGTACAGTCTGTCAGAGGTCGTGGGCGGGGCCTGAGCAATATGATGTCACACTGCTCAGGAAATCAGAACGGCTTGATTATTGAGACTGTGTTTAGGTGTTTTGGGGATTAAAAAAAGTAGTGAATGGATTTTTTATCATTGTAGGGTGGTTGTGTCCACACACTGCTAAGACACATTTAAATGCAAACACCATGTAAAAGTTAATTTTGCATTCAATGTCCCCTTTACTGTAAAACAATTTCCTGAAAGTTTGAGTTAGAATAGTTTGCAAAAGTGTGATTATAAACACCGTTTAATGTCCAGAAAACCTCTTTAGTCTAACTTAGCCACTTGTTAGCAACTGCCTTTTTCAAAACAATGAAAAACAAAACATAACTGGTGTACTATTTATGTATTTAATGTTGTAAAGCAAGAACGAAGGAACATGTGAGCTGAGAGATTCATGCTGATTTTACATGGATGTATTGTTGCATTACAGAAATGCACTTTTGGCATTTGGCAGTATAATAATGCTAGATTAAAAGAAAGGAAGTTTGGAGTGAAATACAGTAACTCAATATTATTATCTCTTCCAGGTGCCTCTTGACCAGAAATTCAGAGTGGAGGCTTCTGGGAAGGGCAAGGGAGTTTTGGAGGTGCTACATGCCCACATCTACATCAAAGTATTGAATTAGAATATAAAATCAAGATGTAATTTAGTTACAAAACTTTCTCTGTCGCATTTTATGAATCCCAGGTAGTGACAGTGTACCACCAGCTTCCTGATGTGTATGAGAACAGCACATGTAACGGCTTTCAGCTGGACGTCTCCATCGCTGAGACTAATGGTGCGTTCTCAACTCTGTTTTATGTGTTTAAACAGTAAAAGACTGTAAAAATGCTACGGTAAAATCCTTACTCTATACAGTAGAAACTTTATGTATTGGGACATGTACATGTAATTTTACAGTATCACTCTTTGATTCATTTAGAAAAACCCCCACCGGATGTAGAAAAGTCATACAGACTTAGTATCAACGTGAAGTAAGCAGTTATAGGTAGATTTTTAATCTATAAATTTTAATTTAATAAACTGGTTCGGTACCCATAATTCACTGCTTTGCACCCCCAAGGGCTCTAGAGGGACGCCAAGTAAGGATGGCAATTCTGGACATCAGCCTGCCCACCGGCTTTGAGCCTGAAAACGCCGATTTAGAGTTGGTAAGACCAATCTCATGACATATTGTGGCACTACATTAGTGGTAGCAGCTAATTCTGTAGCTAACTGTTTTGTAGCCTACCTGGACAGCATTTTAAGGCATACAGGTCCACTCCAAACATCTAATTTTAGGTTTAATTTTGGCCAGATTAAGCAGCATTGCATGTATCTGTCATGGAGAATTTCCATAATGCATTGCGACAAGCTACTTCCAAGATGGTGTAAATTGAGAAAAAAGTTGATTATAATGTTGATCATAAATATTATAATGCATGTTTCGTGTTTCATTACCTGTGGACTTTTCTACCCAACATTTTTTGTGCTTTGTATTTTTATGTTGTGTATTGCACTTTTAGCTTAGCAACATGCTAACATCTAACTCTATTGAAATCATCTGAGAGTCAAGTCTATTTGTGTGGTGCACAGAATTGCTGACTATAAAGAGTGCTTCAAATCTGTCACCTTGACAGTTAGGAGGCTTACTATGTAGGCAGCTGCCTACATAAATAGTATGAAGCAAGGCATCTTGTTATAGAAGTGATAATGTCTAGTGTGATTTTCTAGCTCACAAATTCGGTGGATCGCTACATCAACAACTTCCAAGTGGTGGACAACCTGAGCGACAGAGGATCCCTCATAATTCACCTGTTTAAGGTAACCTAACAACCAATGTTATAGCTTATACAGGATGTATATTAAGGCACCATTGAATATTTGACTTTGTCTGAATGTCCCGGACAGGTGTCCAGTACTCAGACAGACGTGATCTCATTCAGACTGCATCAAAAATTTAAAGTGGGACTCCTTCAGCCTTCTACTGTCACAGTGTACCAGTACTACAACAAAGGTTAGTACACGTTTAATTAGCTATGTTTGCTAAAGTGCACAGCTAACCTAAACCCTTAAGCATAATACCTTGGTGTTTAACTCACCTCACACTGTTTCTGCTATAGGCATGAATAGCGCAAATAATGCAGAGAAGCATGCAGTTATTTTTCTGAGCAACTAAACATGCTATTAATTGCATAGAAATGCACAAGCAAACATTCACAACAGCGTCATTAGCATTAAAAATCATTAACGTGATTTACTATACTTAAGGGCAGTGTGAACTGGGTGCGTGGAGGCATGCGAATACATACATTGACAGGCAGGTAGGACAGCCTACCATAATCCTTGGACCGAGGGATATGATTGGACGAACAATTTTTGTTCCTACACCTTCCACAGATGATATAAATACTCATAAATACATTTAGAGCACTTAACTTAGTGATTGCTAACAGGATGTGAAGAGACTCTCAACCAGCATAACAAAAAATGTTTTTGAACTAAATCACCTACCCTGCCTTTAACATAACGTGATAGATTCTGTGAGGTGAAGACATTTTAAAGAGTTTAATTTTTTCTTTCTCTTTGGAGTGTTACAAGCTCTTGGTGCATAAATAAGGTCTGTAAAGTTGCAAAGACTAAAGTCTCAAATCCAAAGAGATATTCTTTATAAAATTTAAGAGTCAACCATGCCTACCTAAAACGGCTCGCTCTAACACGCCCCCACATGTCTACGTCACTATGTGGGAAGATTTGCATAACGCCGCCCAAATGTTCACGCAAAAGAAAGAAGGCATAACTTTTATTCTGGCTGTAGTATTGTTGTTGCCGCCGCCGCCATGTCGTGAAGACGCTGTGTGTTTGTGTTCTGTGTGTTTCATTGTGAAAGCGAAACTACCGTATTGGCCCGAATATAAGACAACCCTGATTATAAGACGACCCCCCTTTTTCCAGATGTACCTTTTGGAAAAAGGCTTTTTAAAAACCAAATCTTGTTTTTTCTCAGTAAAACACATTTTGTCTTCAATTATTTTCATATTGCATATTTTTCCTATTTTAATTTTTGTTTTGAAAGTGGTAAAACAAAAATGGTAAAAACTGGTAAAATGTACCAACAATCACATTTAAAAAA
>NW_015506165.1:171234-172777 GCF_001515645.1 Sinocyclocheilus grahami
GATGAGCTTTGTAAAAATCGACACGTTTCAGAAAGGCGAGGCATATGGGAGAAACAATAATGTACAGTATGTGGGAAATAATGTGTTTTTTGAACCTTAACACATTTCATTACACCAAATACACAAAATAATGTTCTTTTTAGCAACATCATATGACCCCTTTAAACATGCTTTTGTCAGGTGTTTTCAAAGTTTTTGGTACCATGGACCCCTAAATATGAGGATCTCCTTTAAGGTACTCCCTTGGTAAAATAAGAAAGAATGAAATACTACTTTCTTGTAAAATGAACTCTAGTTATCTTTAGGGGCCAAGCTCTGAAGGTGCGTAGGCACATATTGTAATAGTTGGCATTCTTCTTTTTCTGTTTCTTCCGTTTCCTTCTTCTTCTTCCACTATTGAGTCTATGGCATACTAGGGGTGTAACGATCCATCGATATGGATTGATACATTGATTAAATGTCCGTCTATGCATTACCGCCAACACGTGCATTCTCGTTCAAACTCACGTGTCGGGACGATAAGACTGCTTGAAGGCAGTGTTCGAATTGTGTCAAAGCTCTTGGGGGGTCCCCCTAACCAGATCCCCCCCACGCCCCCTTCAAATAATAAATAAATCCTTATGTAAATATGATTCATATTTTTTGTCTTGTCCTCGTTATCATTGAGAAAACCTGATTGTAAGATAAAAGCTTATTTTACGATGATCAGAGAATTATGTGTTCCAAACAATCACTAACCAAAGAAGAATTAAATATCTAGCCTAGGGGTGTGCGATAATAGACACAAAATTATATCTCTATTTTATCGATAACGATAATCAGGCAATATTTTGCTGAGTGTGTTGTGCTGCAGGACTGCCATGGACAGTTGACTCCTAAAGTTTCTAATTTTCTTCATATTCTGCATGGTGGTCAGTTCACAGCAGTGACAGAAATTAATCTTTTCCAACAAGTTTAAAGTGATTTTTACCCTTTATGGGCATTTTTACCTTCATAAAGCCTTTTTTTCTAGAAGTGTGCATTATCTTTTGTTCAAATTCTTATATTTAATCAATAAAGTCAATTAGAATAATAAGACATTTAGAATAACAAAATCATTATCAACAAAATTCACCATTGCAATGCAGAGGAAACACAGAAGCTGCATCTGAAGAGGCATTTAGATGTATTTACACACTGTTTAATATAGGACATGAATGCATTTAACCTGCAGTTACAAATGCATAAATAATGTTTTTGATATTTTAATAATAAAGCGTAGAATACTGATATTTGAAATTATATATAAAAAAAAACGTTAAGGTACTTTAAATGTGAAATTAAAAGTACAGTAAAAATTAAAAGCCAGTAGGTGGCAGCAATTCACTGTTAAATCATTGCAATTGAACCAAATAATTTAAACCGTTGATTCATTCAGGAACGAAATGCCATCATGTTGCTCAGAGATGCAAAACAGTGCTTTGGCTGTGTTTGGATACATTTTTTGTTGGCAAAATAGAACAAAAATAGGCAATATAGTGTCTAAAACGTAAGTCTATTAATA
>NW_015506165.1:172787-179811 GCF_001515645.1 Sinocyclocheilus grahami
GTTTTTGGTACCATGGACCCCTAAATATGAGGATCTCCTTTAAGGGACTCCCTTTGTAAAATAAGAAAGAATGAAATACTACTTTCTTGTAAAATGAACTCTAGTTATCTTTAGGGGCCAAGCTCTGAAGGTGCGTAGGCACATATTGTAATAGTTGGCATTCTTCTTTTTCCATTTCTTCCGTTTCCTCCTCCTCCTTCCACTATTGAGTCTATGGCATACTAGGGGTGTAATGATCCATCGATATGGATCGATACATTGATTAAATGTCCGACTATGCATTACCGCCAACACGTGCATTCTCGTTCAGACTCACGTGTCGGGACGATAAGACTGCTTGACGGCAGTGTTCGAATTGTGTCAAAGCTCTTGGTTCCCCTAACCAGATCCCCCCACGCCCCCTTCAAATAATAAATAAATCCTTATGTAAATATGATTCATATTTTTTGTCTTGTCCTCGTTATCATTGAGAAAACCTAATTGTAAGATAAAAGCTTATTTTACGATGATCAGAGAATTATGTGTTCCAAACAATCACTAAGCAAAGAAGAATTAAATATCTAGCCTAGGGGTGTGCGATAATAGACAAATAATTATATCTTGATATTTTATCGATAACGATAATCAGGCAATATTTTGCTGAGTGTGTTGTGCTGCAGGACTGCCATGGACAGCTGACTCCTAAAGTTTCTAATTTTCTTCATATTCTGCATGGTGGTCAGTTCACAGCAGTGACAGAAATTAATCTTTTCCAACAAGTTTATTTATTATTATTATTTTTACCCTTTATGGGCATTTTTACCTTCATAAAGCCTTTTTTTCTAGAAGTGTGCATTATCTTTTGTTCAAATTCTTATATTTAATCAATAAAGTCAATTAGAATAATAAGACATTTAGAATAACAAAATCATTATCAACAAAATTCACCATTGCAATGCAGAGGAAACACAGAAGCTGCATCTGAAGAGGCATTTAGATGTATTTACACACTGTTTAATATAGGACATGAATGCATTTAACCTGCAGTTACAAATGCATAAATAATGTTTTTGATATTTTAATAATAAAGCGTAGAATACTGATATTTGAAATTATATTAAAAAAACGTTAAGGTACTTTAAATGTGAAATTAAAAGTACAGTAAAAATTAAAAGCCAGTAGGTGGCAGCAAGTCACTGTTAAATCATTGCAATTGAACCAAATAATTTAAACGGTTGATTCATTCAGGAACGAAACGCCGTCATGTTGCTCAGAGATGCAAAACAGTGCTTTGGCTGTGTTTGGATACATTTTTTGTTGGCAAAATAGAACAAAAATAGGCAATATAGTGTCTAAAACGTAAGTCTATTAATATTAACTGCTTGTTTATTGAACTGTTGTATAAATCAATATCACATTTGTGATTTTTGCGAAAAAATAGCACTCTTCGTGTGATATTGATGAACTATATGAAATTATATAAATATACACATTTTCTGCCTTGAATAGCAATAGAATTCCATATCTTGAATTTAGGGAGCATTCTAAATGCATTTTATTAGAATGAATCATGCAGTGAATGAACGCACTCTAAATGAGCACAGTCAGTCTAGCTAGTGTTTAAGCACTCATAACTCCTCTTATAATTTGTATGATAAATTAATCTCTTACTTTTATCGTATACGTACATTTGCACTTTTGTTGCTTATGATGAGGAAATTCCTAAGTTTCAGTCTGAACAAAATTCAGCGATGACTAATCTGACCGCTTCTGATTGGCCACTTCATTCCTAAGCTCAACAGAATCGTGTGTGATTGGTTATGATGAGCAACGCTGTACAAACGCGTAATAATAAAATATGATGTAACATGAGCAGGTCTAAATTTAATACAGCAATGGAATCTTTTCATTTAATTTTCATTTTCACTAGTTTCTTGTTTCAAGTATTATAGTTTTGCTGAAAAAACATCAAAGTTGCACTCGTGTTTATGCTAATAACTGCTCATGTCGAGTCAATTTCTATAGTCAAAATTTTTCGCAATTTTTAATAGCTCGAACTTGTCCTAGACACTTTGTCTGATTTTCACCAAAATAGCCTCAGATCATCTTCAGACAATGCTGGCAAAAAGTTATGGATTTCAAGTTGATTCGTAAAACCATTCTTGAATAACGTGTGAATGAATTTCATGAAGAGCATACAAAAATGGACATAAGTGCTACAGTATATCTCCAAATTGGTGTGCGTTATAATAACCATGACCGGAGGCAACCTGCACAGTTTAGGCTCAGCACCACCTTGTGGTCAAAAGTTATAATAAAATTTGCAAAAATGCTAAGAACTTTTGAATATATTAGCGTATTGTAATGAAACTAGTCTCAAATCTCAATATATTCTTTGGGTCTTGCCGAGAACATAGATATCAATTTTGCCGTAGTCAGTCGATCTTCCTGTCTGCCATTTTGATTTATGTTGAAACTCTACTTTTGAAACTCTACTCGAACTCCTCCTAGACCATCTGATTTTCACCAAATTTGATGCAGATCATCTTGCGACCATGCTGGCAAAATGTTATGGATTTTTGTCAATATACGAAACTGTTATTGTTTAACGCATCAACAAATTTGCTCAAATGATGCGTGTCTCTGCAAATCTGACATGTTGACACCAAACTTTCTGTGTGCCATTGCCACCTCACACTGACTACACCACATCAATTTGGTAACCGTGCCACCTATTGGTCAAAAGTGATAAACCATTAATCTTGCCTTCTTAGTGCTTGGCTCCTTAATTGCTGCTTGAGGTTATATTTGTTTAATTTGCTGGTTAGTTAGTTTCAAGTGCTAATATTAGTTTGTTATTGTGTTTCCGGACTCTGTTGTTTCAGATAAACGCTGTAGCAGGTTCTACTCTCCTCCAGAAGACAAAGAGCAGCTTGATCAGATCTGCAAAGACAATGTGTGCCGCTGCTCACAGGGTCAGTTTAGCTGGACTAATTTTGTGTTTTCAATCAACTTCTTACCTTTAACCAGTTATAAACCTTCCTTCATAGGTGACTGTTGTGTAATGAAGGAAGACTCCTCGTCTTTCAGTAAAGAACACAGGAAGGCCGCTGTGTGCAATGGATTACATCATGGTGTGTGTTTCTTCTGTTAAATTAATGTGTTTTTTGGGGGGAAAGCCATAAAGATGTCACATCATCTCGTCAATAAATATGTCTTTTCTTCAGCCTACAGGGTCAAACTGATCAGCGTCAGCCAGAGTCACTACGACCAGTATGAGATGGAGATTGTGCAGGTTATCAAAGAGGGTATGTCTGCTAGAGTCAGAGTCACGTACCCAGTAAACTGGCTCATAGATCTCCATTTGTGTTTGTGTAGGGACAGAGGAAGGCCTGAACGAGAAGGAACGGAGGATGTTCCTCTCTCATGCAAGCTGTAGGACAGGACTTGGTTTGATCGAAGGTCAGGACTATCTGATCATTGGGCCCATCACTGATGTTTGGCATGCAGGGAGCACTTCCAACAAGTGAGTAGCGTTAGGCACAGAAAATGTACATATTATGGTTCGTATTTCATAATTCGGTGTTGTTTTCTCTCTCAGGTATGTGTATACGTTGGGTAAGGACACATGGGTCGAGCGCTGGCCGTCCGAGTCTGAATGTGGGGCTGGATCCGCACTGGAGGTGAAATGCGGCGAGCTGAAAAGCTTCACAAAGGACATGACAGAAAGCGGCTGTCAGACTTGAGACAGATGTTGGTTTTTGAACATACAGTACTAATGGCAAAACTGTGGATTTTAAGTCTACGGCACATTTACATGCATTAAAAAAAACAAAAAAAAACACGACTACCAAAATTATGCTAACTGACAGTAATTTAATGCTACATTTGTAACAGAATGTTTGTAAAAACAAACTAATACCTTGAGGACATATTGTACTGTGTATCAAAAAGTGTTACAAAACTGAAACATTTGTTCCCAAAAGTAAAACGATGGAATGAATTAGTACAACATGGCCATGAAAATAAAACAACTAAACAAATAAAACAATATAGGCACAATTTCATGAAAATAAAACATCAAAATAAATTCAAATGAGGGAATAAATTAATACAGCATGACCACAATTTAAAGTTAAAACAACAAAACAAACTGGTTCAACTTGGCCTTGATTTAGCAAAATTGACAAAACAAATTAGTACAATGTGGCCACAATTTAACAAAAACAAAAGAAACAAACAAAAAATACCCAAAACAAATTGGTACAACATGGCCATGAGTTAACAAAAATAAAACAAAGTAACATTTTGGTACAATGTGGTGGAGCTGATGAAGGAAGAAGCCAGGGAGGAGCAGATGGAGGGAGGAGCCAGGACCAGGAGGAACCAGGTGGGACCCAGACCACAGCCAGAAAGGCGGTCCACGGTGGAGCCGATGTAGGGAGGAGCCATGATGGAGGAAGGGCTGACGACTCCAGGGGGCCGACTGACGGAGGCAAAGCCGGTGATAAGGGAGCCCAGAGAGAGTTGTAAAGCTAGGACAACGCAGAGGATCCAGAGGGCCAAGGCGGAGCCAATGGCTCAGGCAACCGTGGCACAGGTGGGGATCTGGAAATCCGTGGTGGAGTTGGAGCGACAAAGGACCAAGGTGGAGCCTGACAGGGTCAGACGGACAGAGGGAGGAGGTGAAGCAGAAGGAGAGTAGTCCCAAGGCGACAGCAGGTGCGGAGCCGGAGGGACGAGGGAGCCTGGAGGACTGATGGGCCACGGCGGCGACCAAGGCGGAGCCGGAGGGACGAGGGAGCCTGGAGGACTGATGGGCCACGGCGGAGAGGAGGGAGCTGTGAGCCATGGTGGAGCCGTGACGGGATGAGGCAGAGTCCGGGTCTCGGAGGTTGGAACAAAGTATATAGAAATACAAAGAAGGTTCAATCATATACTTATGAATGAGAGAAACTGCAACGTGCAATATGGCGGAATAGTCTAGAAGCGAATCCATTCCACAGATGTTAAGCTGAGGAGACACTGAGGGACTGGCAGGATGCAGCGGCAGCGGCAGCAGGGCAGAAGATAGTAGATGACTCACGAGAGGAAGTGGGAGGAGGTAGGCTGGGTGGGAATTCATGACAGACAGGGTTTTCCGGGAAGGTGTATGCTGCCCACACATACCAAATAGTAGATAATAGGGGAATGACCTCCGTGGTCATGACAGGATAAACACAGTTTAGGGCAGACAGTCAGTTCAGTTAAATAGTATTACCGTCAGGTGTGAGATCTTAATCATTAATCATTTCATATGTTGTTTTCAAACATAGTTTTCAAGGTAAGGTTTTTTTTAAAACACATTTTTTAAATAATTAATATTACTACTTTTTTTTTCTTGAAGTTATATACCATTTGGTGACCTGAACCAATCTTGTAACAAGGCCCAATTATTTGATTTTATTAAGAGATTTTAATAATCTTGACACACAGTCATGAGAGTCCTGTATTCCCTGTATCTATTATTATTATTATTATTATTATTATTAGGAGTAGTAATAGTAGTATTTCAGGCTGTGCATTGCTTTTTTTATAGTTTATAATAATAATAGTATAATGATAATAATAATAATAGTTATTATTATTATCTTAACGGTTTATGTGCTATTCAAACAAACATTTTTAAATTATTTATTATTATTATTATGATTGAGTTTTAGGCAGTTTATTTATTTATTCATTTATAGACCACCTTGACATTTTTACATCTTCCAGCACAAAAACAGAGTAATTTAAAATAATTCTGAATATGGAAACTGAACATGTTGTGTGTTCTTGGATATGTGTGTTCTGGTTCAGGTTTTATGTTTTAGCTCCAGCAAAGATAAGACCTGGAACAAAACAGAACATCCTGCTGGAGGGTAACAAACTCTCCCAGGCATTAGAAGTCTCCATCGCGGTCTATGATTACCCAGTCTCCCAAACTGCCTTAATGAGAGGCTCTGTTATCCTCAATTCAAAAAACAACTACAGCGCCCTCAAAACCATCGCGGTGAAGTTAGCTATGAATATATTTGTTCTAATTCAGAGTTAACTTTGTTGGTTAAACTTGAGTAGAACTTCCATCGGCCAGAACTAAGTGGGGGAATGGAGAGCAAGTGTGAGACTTCTTTGTGGGTAGTCCAGCCTCGGCGGGAATTTACCGTCTCCTCTTCCTCTGTGTGTTTGGATCAGGATGGCTTCTGAGGCTCAGGGTCCAGCACAACTCTAGGGCGGGGACCTTGGTGCTTAGTAAACGGCTAGTGTCTAGATGCCAGAGGGTGCTGCTGAAGCCCAGGCTCAGATTTAGGCTGAAGCCTTGTGGCGACTTGTACCAGCCGCCGAACTGGAGCATTTCAGCAGGAAGTGAAGCATGCCCTGCAATGACTTCTGTGCTGCCGTAAATCCCTCAGCAAAAACATCCACGGCAGGGCCAGATCCCTTGGGAGAGCTGTGGAATCGAGGAAGGCGATCTTGTCAGAATCCTTGATCTCTGTTAGGTTTAGCCAAAGGTGGCATGTCTAGACTCGTGGCTAGACTCGTCCATGGTGTGGAGAAGTTTGGCCTGAAAAACTTGGATCAACGCCATCGTGTGAAGTGCTGAGCCAGCCTAGCCAGCCACTGAATAAGCCCTGCCTTCCAGAGCGGAGGTAGCCCTACATGGCTTAGATGGGTGTGCTGCATGGACCTTCAATCCCAGGGCTGATGGAAGGCAGAGATGTGTGGCGAAGCTTGCAATAACCTCTTTCTACAGAGCTGTCAACAGTGGTGAGAGCAGCAGAAGTGGAGGAATGAACACCTGCCTAAGTAGGGTGCGTGCCATGTCCTGGGCTGTGTTTCCCAAAAGCATTGTAAACTTAAATACATTGTAGACCCATTGAAACTAATGGGGCTACGATCAACTTGGGCTTACGATGCTTTTGGGAAACACAGCCCTGATGATTTCGTCGTGAACCTCTGGGAAGAACATGGTGGGCCATTGGCAGGTGGATCGTTGACAGCATCCTTGCAGGTACCACTCATC
>NW_015506165.1:180237-197450 GCF_001515645.1 Sinocyclocheilus grahami
CAGCACAAAAACAGAGTAATTTAAAATAATTCTGAATATGGAAACTGAACATGTTGTGTGTTCTTGGATATGTGTGTTCTGGTTCAGGTTTTATGTTTTAGCTCCAGCAAAGATAAGACCTGGAACAAAACAGAACATCCTGCTGGAGGGTCACAAACTCTCCCAGGCATTAGAAGTCTCCATCGCGGTCTATGATTACCCAGACTCCCAAACTGCCTTAATGAGAGGCTCTGTTATCCTCAATTCAAAAAACAACTACAGCGCCCTCAAAACCATCGCGGTGAAGTTAGCTATGAATATATTTGTTCTAATTCAGAGTTAACTTTGTTGGTTAAATTTGTTTAACCCTCTGGTGCTCCTTATTTGGGAGTAACACTTGTGGTCTTAGTAAACGGCTAGTGTCTAGATGCCAGAGGGTGCTGCTGAAGCCCAGGCTCAGATTTAGGCTGAAGCCTTGTGGCGACTTGTACCAGCCGCCGAACTGGAGCATTTCAGCAGGAAGTGAAGCATGCCCTGCAATGACTTCTGTGCTGCCGTAAATCCCTCAGCAAAAACATCCACGGCAGGGCCAGATCCCTTGGGAGAGCTGTGGAATCGAGGAAGGCGATCTTGTCAGAATCCTTGATCTCTGTTAGGTTTAGCCAAAGGTGGCACTCCAGCTCCACCAGGTTGGCCATGGCCTTGTGCAGTCGCCTTTGTACTGTGCAGAGCCAGGCCAGTCGCTATGCGCAGCTCCTTAGAGGCATTGGAACTCTGGCTAGACTCATCCATGGTGTGGAGAAGTTTGGCCTGAAAAACTTGGATCAACGCCATCGTGTGAAGTGCTGAGCCAGCCTAGCCAGCCACTGAATAAGCCCTGCCTTCCAGAGCGGAGGTAGCCCTACATGGCTTAGATGGGTGTGCTGCATGGACCTTCAATCCCAGGGCTGATGGAAGGCAGAGATGTGTGGCGAAGCTTGCAATAACCTCTTTCTACAGAGCTGTCAACAGTGGTGAGAGCAGCAGAAGTGGAGGAATGAACACCTGCCTAAGTAGGGTGCGTGCCATGTCCTGGGCTGTGTTTCCCAAAAGCATTGTAAACTTAAATACATTGTAGACCCATTGAAACTAATGGGGCTACGATCAACTTGGGCTTACGATGCTTTTGGGAAACACAGCCCTGATGATTTCGTCGTGAACCTCTGGGAAGAACATGGTGGGCCATTGGCAGGTGGATCGTTGACAGCATCCTTGCAGGTACCACTCATCTAAGCTGCCATGGGCGGGCTTTTCAGGAGCTGACCAGTCCAAGCCGAGGTTCTCCACAGCCTTAGAAAGTGGATCAGCTTGCTGTCCACACTGGGCGCGTTGGATCTTCGCCGGAACATTCCCGACAGACCCACCAAAGAAGATCAAGCCGCTCGCAGTTGACGAGAGGCGCTGATCATAACTTGTGAAATACACAGACGAGTCGAGGCGTTGGGGGGAGAGTGAAGCACGCGGGACCTGTGCCAGTGTAAGTTTACTCAAGCCGGATGGTTGAGTCCCGTTGCCCCGCTGTTTCTTCCTCCTAGGCTTCTGGGAGGGAAGAAATGGGAGAGAAGACCGGGGAGGACTGCCTTCATGAAACAAGGCAATCCGTGACCAAAGCAGGCTGAGACTCATGCTCTTGCAATGAGAGTACTCTGTCCAGGTGAGCACAACCTCAGCGTGAGTGCTGCCCAGGCAAGCAACGCACTCACCGTGCCCGTCTGAGTCATGCAGGGAATGAGCCACACTTACGGTATGACGTTTGAAGCAATGTCGCTAGGAAATCTGCTGGAAATTTGCTCAGAAAATTGTTCGCCGGTTGGCTTCTTCCTTCTGCTTCTTCCTCCTTCAGAATTCAGCGGGGAGTTGATCTTCGCACTGAAGGAGAAGGATTCTAACGACATGGTGCTCACAGCCAACTTTTATAGTAGTCGGCTCCACCCCTTTTGGCGGTTTGAAGTGCCATTTGTTTGTACAGCTACACGAACGTGAACAAATCAGGCTTCAGAATTCAGAGTAAACAAGAGTTTCCACATAGCGTGCAACGCAACGGTAGAGACTGTTCGAAAAAATAAATATTTGTAGAAATAATTTAATATTCATTGTTTTTTGTGATGTCATACCACATGATATCCAAATGTGGTAACTACATACCACGCTTAGAGAGCAACTTGGTAAGTCTCTGTCATTATTACATAAGAAATCCTTTAAAAGTTTGGTATGTTACAGTTTGTTAGAGAAACGGTGATATGAAAGTGTTAACAAAAGCTCTAGTGAAATGTAAGCTAATATGCTAAGTCATCCTAAACACGTTCTTTTCTCTCAGAGAAGGCGTATTCTGACGAGTTCCTGCAGAGATGTTGTGTGGACGGCATGAGGGAGATTTCCATGCCGTATTCCTGCTACCGTCGCTCCCTCTACATCACCGAGGACTGGAGCTGTGTGTTGGCTTTCCTTCGCTGTTGTGCGGAGTACAGAGGGGAGGAGCTCGCTGTCGTTACCAGACCTCCACCAACCAGGCCAGTGCTTATTGGTCTTGCTGGGCGTATGGGATCTAACGTCGTTGCAGCTCATGAGGACAGTTATGATGAAAACATCAGAGAAGAAGAAGAGGAAGAGGAGGTGGAAGAGTTCGATGAAGATGGTTTCGCTGACTTAGAGGACATTTACATGCGCAGCAAGTTCTTCGAGTCGTGGCTGTGGACTGACATTAGATTACCCAATGTCACCAAGTCTGATGGGTAGGAGTTTGAACTTTGACTCAGTATAGATGTCTCACTTTTATCATGTTCAGTGATGCAAGTGTCTCTCCATGCTTTTATTCCAGGTTGGCTGTATTTCCAGTAAACACTGTTCTTCCTGACAGCATAACTCAGTGGGGGTTTCTAGCCGTCAGTGCTTCACCTCAGACAGGTAAACGGCTCTGTGTGGCAGAGCTTCTTCAAAACCACAGATAGCAGAATCTAAATCTCTTGCACTCTTTTTCTAGTGCAGCCAAACAATAGAGCGCAATTGCTTTTATGCAAGTTCTATAAGCTAGAGAAGAATATAGCTAATATTGTTTTCTTACAACTGATACAGATTGTTTTTTTGTGTGTGTGTTTTAAGTGTCCTGTTACTTGAAATGCAGAATCCTTTTATTTCAGTCACAACGGCTAAATAGTTACAATCAAAAGATATGAATTGCAAATATTATTTTAATAATTATTTAGCTTTTATTACTGCATGTCAAGAATTTCTGCATATGAATTATTAATATTTTAATAATTATTATTTAACTTTTAATAGTACATGATGAGCATTTTTGCATATGAACTGTGAATATAATAATGACATTTAGATTTTAATGCTACATTTCAAATGAATTATGTATATTTTATTCATAATTATTTAGCTTTTAATCCTAAATGTCAAGAATTTCTGCATATGAATTTTGAGTGTTTTAATAATTATTTAACTTTTAATAATGCACGTTGAGCATTTTTGCACATGAACTATAAATATATTAACATCTTTTTAGATTTTAATGCTACTTGTCATGAATTACAGATATTTTATGAATAATTATTTATCTTTTAATTCTAAATGTCGAGCATTTTTGCATATGAACTATGCATATAATAACATTTATTTAGATTTTAATGCAACATTTCATGAATTTATATATTTTAAACATATTTTTCATGAATGTATATTTTATTAATAATTATTTAGCTTTCAATTCTACAGCATTTCTGCATATGAATTATTAATATTTTCATATTAGGTATTTAGCTTTTAATTCTACATGTCAAGTCTGTCTGCATATGAATTGCAAATATTTTTATTAATAGTTATTTAGCTTAAAATGCAACATGTTGGATATATTTACATATGAATTACAAATATTTTATCATTAATTATTTAGCTTTTAATGCTACATGTCAAGCATTTCTACATATGAATTGAAAATTATTTTTATTAAGTTATTTAGATTTTAATGCAAAATGTGAAGTATATTTACATATGAATTACACATTTTATTATTACATATTTATTGTTACATTTTATTATTTTTAATTTATTTGCTTTTAACATGTCAAGCATTTCTGCATATGAATTAAAATATTTTTATTCATAGTTATTTCGTTTTTAATTCTACGTCAAGCATTTTTGCATATGAATTAAAAATAATTTTTATTATGTTTAATTAGTGTTTAACAATATTAACATTGACGAGAAAAAGAAATAAAAAGCATTTGACTATATAATTTTAGTAGCTTTAAAAAACGTAGAAAAAAAGGAATTGTCAAAATTATTGTCCCTGAGAATGAGATTGAAAATTAGATTATTCCTGGTTTGTGACCGTCTTACAGGTTTCTGTGTAGCCGAACCATATAATATCCGGGCATCAAAGTCATTCTTCATAGATCTGTGGCTGCCTCACTCAGTGTCTAGAAATGAACATGTGGAAATCAAAGCTGTGGTCCACAACTACAGGAACTCAACTCTAGAGGTCAGTTTCACAACATCACAAAACAACCACTCTTTAGTTTATTTTATGTCCTGACTTGGACACTGTGTCTGTTTGCAGGTCTTGGTGATTCTGGAGAAGACAGAGGACATGTGCAGCATGGCATTTAGTGGACAGCACAGACAGCAGGTTTAGGTACCGGCCGGCTCCTCCAAGCTGATTTCCTACACCATCATCCCTCTTAAAACAGGAGAGCTCCCTCTACAGGTCACAGCCGTCGCAGCCTCCTTCATGGGGCAGGATGCAGTGAGGAAGAATCTGCGTGTGGTAGTAAGTGAGCTCCTAAAACCTGCTCTCTCTCAAGCCTCACGCATAATATTAGAAACATATTATATATGACGATAAATCTTGTGTTTTAGGTCGAAGGCATCCAGACAGTTAAAGTGAGGAGCTTTGTGCTGAACCCCTCTGAGAAAGGAAACAGCGGTAAGACTGGCTGGAAATAATGAGTTTAAATGTGATAAATGTAATGGCAAAATAAAAATTAATTTTTAAAAAGTCAGTTTTATATAACAGTATAAATTTAATAAGTTGAATTAAATGTAATTAAATAATAATTATTCTGCGTGTGGTAGTAAGTGAGCTCCTAAAACCTGCTCTCTCTCAAGCCTCACGCATAATATTAGAAACATATTATATATGACGATAAATCTTGTGTTTTAGGTCGAAGGCATCCAGACAGTTAAAGTGAGGAGCTTTGTGCTGAACCCCTCTGAGAAAGGAGACAGCGGTAAGACTGGCTGGAAATAATGAGTTTAAATGTGATAAATGTAATGGCAAAATAAAAAAAAAAAAATCTATTAATTTTTAAAAAGTCAGTTTTATATAACAGTATAAATTTAATAAGTTGAATTAAATGTAATTAAATAATAATTATATATAACTATATAACACAATATAAATGGGTCTTTAAGCATGAAAGCATGATATAAAAAATATGTGTGTGTGTATAATTTTATAATAAATATATTAAACATAAAACATAAAGCAGGCATACAATGTCATAAGACATTAATATTTGGTTAAATTTCAGTTGCGACGTCGGGTGACCAGAATTCAATGTTAATTCAACATCTAATGTCAATTTTAATTTGATGTCCAATACCGACGTCAGCTTACGTTGATATTTATTGTTTTTAGGTTGTGTAGCCAAAATCCAACATTAAGTCAACATCAAATTGGCGTTAAATACTGACGTCAATCCAATTTTCTTTCTCAGCCAAAATGCAACGTCTGTCTGACTTCATGTCCAACATCAACCTAACGTTATATCGACGTCCTGTGCCTGCTGGGTATACACAAAAAAAATATCATGCTCTTAACCTTTCCCCACAGAGTGCTACACAGTATATATGGGACGTTGTGCATGAAAAATATGTATAAGTAATAAAATTATAAATGTAAATTGTACAAAATCATGCATACAAATATTACATATTTATTATAATTTGTATTATGTATAGTACTATGTATAATCTCTCTCCATCTCTCTATATATTAACAATATCACACTCGTAACCAAGGGATATGGCTGTATATAAGCACAGCTACGAGTGTGATATTGTGTTTATATGACAGTTCAATGGCACAAGTGTGTAAATGAAAAAGAGACAACAACAGTGTCTTTAAAAACCCTATTTTGTACAGAACTACTTCCTTCTGCCACGGATTCAAATGTAAAATTGACTGTTGAACAGCTGAGCCCAAGCCTCCGTTACTAATTCCAAAACGTCAATTTAGAATTAGTAATGAAGGAACGTTAAGTTTATTGTATTACTGTATTAGAAGCTCACTGTATTATGTAAAGTATTATGAGAGACTGATGGACTGAGCAAGTGTGATTACCTGCATCTGCATCTGAGCATTCATTCTTCAGATCAATCTCATATTCACAATAAAACATTAGTTTGAATGTCCGCTGAGGAACATTCTATCTATCTATCTATCTATCTATCTATCTATCTATCTATCTATCTATCTATCTATCTATCTATCTATCTATCTATCTATCTATCTATCTATCTATCTATCTATCTATCTATCTATCTATCTATCTATCTATCTATCTATCTATCTATCTATCTATCTATCTATCTATCTATCTATCTGTCTATCTGTCTGTCTGTCGGTCTAATGTATGTATATTTGTGTGTGTATGTGTAATAATTCATTAATTATATGCTTTCATTTATATAATAATAAAGCATTTAATTTATAAAGTGCTTTTACTCAAAAGTGCAACTGTACAAAGAATCATATAATAAAACATGCTAAATACAATTATACAATCATAAGCAGATATAAAATGTCCTTAGAGACCTCATAAAACAAGCCAACACTGGGGAATTTTTATATATATTTTGTTATATATATTTGTTGTTGTTTTCCTCATCTCAGCTGGTAGTCAGCAGATAGAAGTGGAGAAGATGCAGTTGGACGCCGTTGTGCCAAAATCTCTGCCGGAGACATTTGTCAGTGTCAGAGGTTTGACATTTTATTAAGCCATATTCATAACATCATAGTAATTGAGTATTATCCCTCAATTACATTATGGATATTTGATTGTCATGTTAATATGTCGACTGTCAAGAGTTTCCCAGTTTGTTTTTTAAATGTCATTTCTTCAGGTGATTTGCTGGCAGACAGCATTGATAACTCTATTAAGGAGGACTCTCTGGCAGCGTTGATCCGGATGCCCGGCGGGTGTGTGGAGCAGAACCTGGCCAGAATCACGCTGCCCCTCATTGCCGCCCATTACCTGGACCGCAGTGGAAACTGGGACGCTGTGGGAATAGATCGCAGACACGAGGCCATCAAATACATCCAGACAGGTGCAATGAGACTCAAATAGGGATGAACATCGCCATTCATTCAGATATTTATCCAATAAATTATTTTTTCATACTCAGGGTATGAAAATCAACTTAATTACCAGAAAAAGGGTGACTCGTATCCTCCCTATGCCAAAGAAGGCACCAGCACATGGTATTAATGCCGGCACATCACTGATTACAGCTTCACCTTGAACATTCCACTGTAGAGCTCATCTGTTTTTTGTCCATCTCAGGATCACTGCATACGTGGTGAAGGTTTTCTCCATGGTAAAATCATTTATAAACATCAATGACAAGAATCTGTGTGGCCCTCTGGTGTACCTGCTCAAGAATAAACAGCATCCTGATGGATCCTTTCAGGAGGACAATCCTGTCTACGACACCAGTATGATGGTGAGAGTTCATAATTGTGATTGCATTAATTGGAGTAGTTTCACAATAATCAATGAAAGGGTACAATACTAACACGTGTTGTATGTTCGCTGTGTTGTGATACAGGGAGGCCTGCAAGGCTCTGAATCCAGAGTGTCTCTGACCGCATTCGTGCTCATTGCTTTGGCAGAGGCACAAAATGCTGTTACCTGCCAAGAGCCAGATCTTGACATACAGGTAACTTCAGTCTTTACTCTTTAAAATTGCTAAAAACCTCTGAATTAAACAATAGCTAAATTTAATAATTAGAATAAAAGCTAAATTAAATAATAAGATAAAAAGATAAATTGAATAATTAGAATAAAATAAAATAATACAGTTTGGATTGGTGGTATGGTTCTGTTCTGGGCAAGAACTCCCTGCGCATCCATGTGCATGGATAATAGCATGGAGAAGTAGCAATAATCCTCCTAGGGTAACAACAGAAACAGCATAAATGTATTGCAGAGATCATTGATGTTCAATAATTTAATGTACACATTATAGAAATTAGCCTGATCCAAAAGAGAATCAGAAGGCTGAATCCTGACTGGATGAAAGGAGGAATTGGGGATGGAGGAGGGTCATTAGCTATTGAGCAATGCAAAATCTGCTGATAATACTGAAGGACCTTAAATATGAATGCTGAGATAGGCTTCATATTCCTATAGGTAGAAGTGGATCAGCTGAGAGTCAGCTGATGCAAGCTTGACTAACGTGACCTGCCAGATCTAACGCTTCGCTTGATAATTAGGACAAGAGAAAAATTAAATAATTGCAACTAAAGAAAAATTAAATGGTTGAAACAGTAGCTGAAATTAAATCATTTAAAATTTTGTCTAATATATGAAATACATATAATTTTTATTATATAAACAGTAAATTAAGTTCAAATGTTACTTTGTCAAAAAAGAAAATACAACAAAGTTAAGATAATTTTAACCTTTTTAATTTTTTTTAGGAAAATATTTAGCAGCTTTTACAAAAAGCACCTTATTCAGTGTACCCACAATACTGAAGGGAGATCCACCAATGAAAAAATAAATAATAATAATGATAATAAAAAAGCCCACTTTTTCAGCATCCTTTATACCTGAAGTATGTTTCCCAGTTTCCTCAGAAAATCTAATATTATGTAAACAAAGGTACAAAACTAATTCATGTTGTATTACCAGGCCCAGTGGACTACTGTATTATAAACATGTTCAGTGGTACTGATTTTATTTTCTCAATTTAATTGTTACAGGAAAAAAAGTCCAGAAAAGCAGCGTTGTATCTAAGGGAGCATTTTGCCCGGGTGAAGAGGCCGTACACAGCGGCTATAGCATGCTACGCTTTAGCAGTATCCAACTATGGCTGCATGAAGTGCATGTTAATAAATTTAGCCTCGCCTGGTACTTAGCCTTTGGAAACAAAACATATCTAGCTTTGTATTGTCCTGTCTTTCTCATCTTTCTTTATTTTCCATTAAACAGATCGTACCCACTGGCCTGACTCTAGCAATTATTTCTTCACGCTGGAAGCTACTGGCTATGCACTGTTAGCGCTGATCAAAGGTGGCCACATGGAAGAGGCAGCGGCCCCCTTTCGATGGCTGAACGAGAAGCATGGCATTGGAGGAGGATACGGCTCTACACAGGTAAAAACGACAAGAAAACCTTCACTAATTGTCTCATATTTGCATTTGAGGTACGTTAATGTTAATTTTTCTCCCATCAGTCCACTATGGTGGTGCTACAGGCCCTGTCTGAGTACCTGGTGAAGAGGCCTCCTTCTGACGACCTCAATCTGTTGGTGCAGCTCAGTGTTCCCGGTCGCAGTGACGTACGCTGGACCTTCATTCCAAAAGTGGCATACGTGGCCCGATCTTCACGGGTGCGATCTTTTGTCTGTCAAACTCTGGAGTTATTATCAGTGTTGGGGGTAATATGGAGTTAGGTAATCTGATTACTTTTTAAAGTAACTAGTAAAGTAATGCATTACTTTAGAAAATATCTGCATTAGTTTTTCAAATGAGTAGTGCCAGTTACATAGTTTTCCCATTTATTGATTGACAGCTCTCCTGTCCCCATGTTGAGAAATTGTAAGTGCAGAGGCGTTGTTTGCGGTGTGAGAACATGATGCTTACTGTTGTTTTATACTAAACTGCTGACCTTTGATCATCCAATAAGATAAGATAAGATAAGAAATGCATTACTTTCCATAAAAAAGTAGCGTGATTAGTTACTTTTTTGGGGGAGTAAAGCAATATTGTAATGCATTACTTTTAAAAGTAACTTTCCCTTACAGTGGCTATTATACTGCCAAATGTTGGAAGCGCATTGTTGTAACTCAAAAGTACAATCAAGTAATGCATGAGTGCGAATTTCCTTCACTCCTGCTCAAAACTGGACATACGTTTTTAAATATACAGAGCTCTCTTAAATATGAACGTGAGCTGAGAGAGTCATGCTGATCTATTACATGGATGTGATCTTGCATTACAAAAATGCAATTTTGACATTTGACAGTATAATAACGCTATAGATTAAAAGAAAGGAAGTTTGGAGTAAAATACAGTAACTCAATTTTATTATCTCTTCCAGGTGCCTCTTGACCAGAAATTCAGAGTGGAGGCTTCTGGGAAGGGCAACGGAGTTTTGGAGGTGCTAAATGCCCACATCTACACCAAAGTATTGAATTAGAATATAAAATCAAGACGTCGCGTTTTATGCATTTCAGGTAGTGACGGTGTACCACCAGCTTCCTGATGTGTATGAGAACAGCACGTGTAACGGCTTTCAGCTGGACGTCTCCATCGCTGAGACTAATGGTGCGTTTTATGATTCCTTACTGTGTGTAAAAAAATCATCTTAATTTTAATGGTAAAAGAAAAATGCTATGGTAAAATCCTTACTCTATACAGTAAAAAACTGTAATAGATCTACTGGGACAATGACATGTAATGACAATGTAATTTTATAGTGAAATACTGTTTAAAGGATTAGTTCACTTTAAAGGGGTGGTTCAGTGTTTTTTTTCTAGGCTTGATTGTGTTTATGGGGTGCAGTCTAACATGTGTTAATGCTTCGTTTTTTTAAAAACGCATAATTTTTTCACATAATTTACCTTTATTCCACACCGCTCTGTCCCTTCTCTGAGAAACGCGCTGATCATTTCCTGCTTTTAAGAAGCCCCTCCCTCAGAAATAGGCGATGGGCTCTGATTGGTTAGCTAGCCCAGTGTATTGTGATTGGCTAAACCACCTCTAGTGCTAAACGTCCCGCCCCTCTCCTCAGCGGCATGTGCGCCAGTTGTATTTTAAACAAAGGTGTCGTTAATATCGCTTATCAGAGCCCGATTGAGAAGCAGAGGATATTATTGAAGAGGATCGTGCAGAACCTGTGCAAGTACGGCTTTTAATGGTAGGCCAATGTTTTTTGTTTGTTGTTGTCTCATACTTTTAGATACGCTGTTATTTGTAAATGCTACTGCTTCTGTTAGCTTTTAATATACGTTTTATCCTGATTAAAGCTTTAATACAGTACAGCAACTGCACGCGCATCCATGTTTAACGCTTCTCATAGCTATGTGAAATAAATGGAACAGAGCTGAGCTGATAATCTGAATGAGAGAGAGATACAGAGCGTGTGAAGAGCAGGGGGACGTGAGGAACATTATTAAGAACCGCTGCTTTAGAACATTGATTTTGAAACTTGTGAATCCATTAGAATCGTTAGAAGACAGAATCGTGATTCACATATGCATAGATTTTTACGCACACCTCTAGTTTTCTCTTCCTCTTCTTTAAAGCAGCGCAGCATGGCCTTTGATGCCTTTTCCTGAGGGCGGGGGTTTATCTGGGTTTGTGATGTCACGAACCCGGGAAGTAACTCGTTGTAGTCCCTACCAGCCGTTTTTGTAGGCATTAAACTGTCAGAATTTTAAAAGACGATATCTCCGTTTGAATTGATCTTTGTTTCGTAACTTTGCAGATATTGTTTATGCTCAAACAGCAACATTACACACTAACTAACGTTAAAAAAGTGAAATCGCAATGAACCACCCCTTTAAAATGAAAATTTCCTGATAATTTACTCACCCCCATGTCATCCAAGATGTTTACGTCTTTCTTTCTTCAGTCGAAAAGAATGAAAACTTAGGTTAGGTTTCAAAAGATTTAAACATCCAGGATACGCACACGAAGTGAACATTTTAAACGATAAACTGACGCAAAGACATTTGAACTTTTGAACGGTGACTGTCGGTACTTCCGCCTACGTCAAGCGTGACCTTTTCAACATAATTACGTATTCCGTGAAGTCATGGATTGATAATTTACTCACCCCCATGTCATCCAAGATGTTTACGTCTTTCTTTCTTCAGTCGAAAAGAATGAAAACTTAGGTTAGGTTTCAAAAGATTTAAACATCCAGGATACGCACACGAAGTGAACATTTTAAACGATAAACTGACGCAAAGACATTTGAACTTTTGAATGGTGACTGTCGGTACTTCCGCCTACGTCAAGCGTGACCTTTTCAACATAATTACGTATTCCGTGAAGTCATGGACGCGCATCGCAGAGCAGTGCAAGGCGCGCATTTTTGTTTATAAAGCATATACTTTTTTTTAGAGAACATTTCTCGTTTCTCTAGATAAGACCCCTATTCCTCGTCTGGTATCGTGTAGAGCCCTTTGAAGCTGCACTGAAACTGTAATTTTGACCTTCAACCATTTGGTATCCATTGAAGTCCACTGTAAGGAGAATAATCCTGGAATGTTTTCATCAAAAAACTTAATTTCTTTTCGACTGAAAAAAGAAAGACAAACATCTTGGATGACATGGGGGTGAGTAAATTATCAGGAAATTTTCATTTGAAAGTGAACTAATCCTTTAATGTACAGTTCTTAGAAGTGAAAAAGAACAAATGATCTTATAATAAAAGATCACTCTTTTATCCATTTTAGAAAAAACTCCACCGGATGTAGAAAAGTCATATAGACTCAATATCAACGTGAGGTGAGCACTTATATATAGGTAGATCTTTTTTTTTTTAGAAAGCTGAATAAACTAATTCACTGCTTTGCACCCCCAAAGGGCTCTGGAGGGACGTCAAGTGAGGATGGTGATTCTGGACATCAGCCTGCCCACTGGCTTTGAGCCTGAAAACTCAGATTTAGAGTTGGTAAGACCAATCTCATGACATAATGTGGTATTACATTAGCGATAGAAGCTAATTGTGTAGCTAACTGTGTTGTAGCCTACCTATAAAGCATTTTAAGGTATACAGGTGCACTCCAAACATCTAATTTTGGGTCTAGTTTTGTCAAAATTAAGCAGCATTGCATGTATCTGTCAGGGAGAATTCCCATAATGCATTGCGACAAGCTACATCCAAGATGGTGTAAATTGAGAAAAAAAGTCAATTATAATATTTATCGTAAATATTACAATAAATGTTTCATGTTTCATTACCAGTGGACTTTTCTGAGCAAAATGTTTTGTGCTTTGTATTTTATATCAAGTATTGCACTTTTAGCTTAGCAACATGCTAACATTAAACTCTATTGGAATCAGATGTGAGTTGAGTTTGTGTGGTGCACAGAATTGCTGACTATAAAAAGTGCAGTCTGACACTTTGATAGTTAGGAGGCTTACTATGTAGGCAGCTACCTACATAAATAGTATGAAGCACTGTCACAGTGTACCAGTACTACAACAAAGGTTTGTACACACATTTAATTAGCTATGTTTGCTAAAGTGTACTGCTATCCTAAACCCTTAAGCATATACCTTGGTGTTTAACTCGCCTTACACTGTTTCTGCTATAGGCATGAATAGCTTTAACTGAAGTGTGTTGTTTCTTTTCTGACCAACTGAACATGCTATTAATTGCATAGAAATGCACAAGCAAACATTCAAAACACCTTAGCGATATGAGCAAAAATCATTAATGCGATTTAACATACTCATGGGCCACTCATACAGAACATGTTTTTTTAATTTAAAAATGTGACACGTGGTTTAGTGGAATGGGAAAAACAATGTTTTTAAATGTTCTCTTTTAAAATCTTTTAAGTGGAGTGCTGAATTTTATGTGCAAAACATAAATATTAAAGGAAGGCTAGCTGATCTCGGAGAGGCTAGCAATAGCAAGCTAGCTTTGAATGCATAAGATCACACCCTCCCTGCAAATCCTCCAAAACACATGAATGCGCACAGGCAGACCAGAGGCTAACCATTAAAATAATGAGAGATGGCTTTGGTGGAGGATTGAATGCAACCCTGTTAGATTAACTTGTCTCATTCACCGGTGAGAAAACATTACAGCACAAAGCGCATAATATCACAATAATAACGCCTTCCATTCTCACTCGGCCTGCAATAGTGTAAGGGAACGTGCTGATGACGTATCATGTCTGCGCGAACAGGGTGCATGAAGGTACGCAAATATATATGTTGACAGGCAGGTAGGTCAGCCTATCGTAGCCCTCGGACCGAGGGATATGATTGGATGAGCAATTTATAGTCCTATGCCTACCATAGATGATATAAATACATTTAGACAATGATTAGACAAGGATGATCTCCTTGCAAGGGACTCTATTTGTAAAATAAGAAAGAATGAAGTACTAATTTCTTACAAAATGAACTCTACTTATCTTTGTTTTATTTACCAGTTAGTGCTATTTATTGTGTTGTTGTGATTACAGTCTCTGTTGTTTCAGATAAACGCTGTAGCAGGTTCTACTCTCCTCCAGAAGACAAAGAGCAGCTTGATCAGATCTGCAAAGACAATGTGTGTCGCTGCTCACAGGGTCAGTTTAGCTGGACTAAGTTTGTGTTTTCAATCAACGTCTTACCTTTAACCAGTTATAAAGCTGTTATAAAGCTTTTTTCATAGGAGACTGTTGTGTGATGAAAGAAGACTCCTCGTCTTACAGTGAGGAACAGAGGAAGGCTGCAGTGTGCAATGGATTACATCATGGTGTGTGTTTCTTCTGTTAAATCAATGTGTTTTTTTGGCGGAAGCAATCATGATGTCACGTCATGATCTCGTCAATAAATATGTCTTTTCTTCAGCCTACAGGGTCAAACTGATCAGCGTCAGCCAGAGTCACTACGACCAGTATGAGATGGGGATTGTGCAGGTTATCAAAGAGGGTACGTCTACTAGAGTCTGATTTTCTCACGTACCCAGTAAACTGGCTCATGGATCTCCATTTGTGTTTGTGTAGGGACAGAGGAAGGCCTGAACGAGAATGAAAAGAGGATGTTCCTCTCTCATGCAAGCTGTAGGACAGGACTTGGTTTGAGAGTTGGTCAGGACTATCTGATCATTGGGCCCATCACTGATGTTTGGCATGCAGGGAGCACGTCCAACAAGTGAGTAGTGAAATAGCACTGAAAATGTACATGTTATGGTTCGTCTTTCATAATTCGGGTGTTTTCTCTCTCAGGTATGTGTATACGCTGGGTAAGGACACATGGGTCGAGCACTGGCCATCCGAGTCTGAATGTGGGGCTGGATCCACACTGAAGGTGAAATGTGGCGAGCTGAAGAGCTTTGCACAGGCACTGACCAAAAGTGGCTGTCAGACTTGAGAGATGCCACACAAATTTCATTGCCACCATTTTAAATGGTGTTTTTGGGTTCATACACCTTTTCCAAGACACCTTTTCTGTGTATCCTAAAAAAATTATAATAATAAAATGTCTCACTTTTTCCAAATATTTTATTAACTGGACAGCTAAAGAAGTTCCGAGCAGGTCTTGACTGAATAGCAGTTCCATATCACTTTGCCACATTTTTTCAGTTATTTCAAAGAACCTTGCAGCCTGTCACAGCAAAGGAACCAAAAACCACAAAGTCAACAAACAAAGCAAGTAAATATGTCGAAAAATAAGATATAAAAAATATTCACTGTATATTAAACCACTGTTCTTTGGCTTTACCTCCACCTAGACAGGAGACTGAAAGGGCACAATCCAGTCAGTCAACTGGTCAGGATATCTCCTGGTAATGATATATACTAAGATAGCATCAGTTATGTTTATTGGTAACCCAAAAGGTGTTGGATAATGGCCAATTGAGTAGTTACAATACCATGTATTCCTTTTTCTCTAATCTCAGATGATGTAAAATATTATACCAATATGGCTACTAAATACACCTCCAAAAAATGACTCTTAGATATAAACATGGAGAATCAGTGTAATTTAACACCTAATAATGAAAACTGGCCAAAATGTATAATAATTGAATTATCAACACCAGATTTTTCAATCATAAAACTTTCTTCTTTTGCCATTCATAATGAAATATTAGGAAAGCCGGTTCTGTTAAAGAGGTAAAGAATGATACTCTGGCCAGGTTTTTGTAGAATGTTGTAAGAAGGCTAATTCCGAGAATCATCTTCATGTTAAAGCTGCAGTCTGTAACTTTTTTTGGTTAAAATGATCCGAAATCAATATTTGAGCAAGAACATAACCAGCCAGTGTTCAAAATTTTCGCCTTACTTTAGCCCAATTCACAACGGTTAGCTTATAATAATGTTTTCTAATTTGAGTGGTACGGGTAGGTTTTCGCTGGAAATTCGAGCATGCTGCTGCATCATTATGTCACTTCTTTATGTAAACATAAAGTTGTAAACATAAAGAAGTTGTCCCGGCTACTAGGCTATCGCATGTAAGGATCCTGCAGGTGGCTTTTTCACAGCAGCCAGAATAATTAAATGTATCATTTTGATGGTGGATTGTAATCCATAAAGGATTGTGTGTTTATGAAACACATGTGAATGAAATTAAAGTATATTCCAGTTATAAATGTGCTTCTGATTACAGATAGCCTGGGATTACAAAGATTTGTATTTTAAAGAAAACCAGTTCGAAGGGAGCATAATTTGCTTTTTTGGGTTAAAAGAATTTCTTAATATGAAATTTGAAGAGTTTGACAATTAGATTAGACTACAGAAATTGAAATCTACACACTAATACACACTATACTCATAGTCACCAATGCTGATGTTGTTAACATTAATCATTTGAGAATAAAGTATAACAATAATAATAATTTGAACAGTTTGATGTGATATGAGCTAACCGATCTTTAGATTTAATCACCATTGGTAGCGAGATTTATGGTAATGCTTTTTTCCTCAGTTGGTCAGAACAAACGTGGCAGACTTGTTACTTGTTCAGATGGCAATATACGGTGAAAATTTTTATTTGGATCATATTCCAAGATGTAGGCTAGAATCTGTGATTGCGAAGTACAGTAAATATCCACACCAGTGCGGTGACTGACTGCCACACATACTCTTCAGAACATTAGATTGATCTGCGCTGGAGCCGTGCCGACTCGCAACCCACGCAAGGAAGATAATTCCGCACTCAGCTGCAATTCCAGGTTTTCAAACAGAGATGGCGACAAAGAGGCAAAACTTACGGACTGCAGCTTTAA
>NW_015506165.1:200351-209849 GCF_001515645.1 Sinocyclocheilus grahami
TGATCCGAAATCAATATTTGAGCAAGAACATAACCAGCCAGTGTTCAAAATTTTCGCCTTACTTTAGCCCAATTCACAACGGTTAGCTTATAATAATGTTTTCTAATTTGAGTGGTACGGGTAGGTTTTCGCTGGAAATTCGAGCATGCTGCTGCATCATTATGTCACTTCTTTATGTAAACATAAAGTTGTAAACATAAAGAAGTTGTCCCGGCTACTAGGCTATCGCATGTAAGGATCCTGCAGGTGGCTTTTTCACAGCAGCCAGAATGGCGGATTGTAATCCATAAAGGATTATGTGTTTATGAAACACATGTGAATGAAATGAAATTATATTCCAGTTATAAATGTGCTTCTGATTACAGATAGCCTGGGATTACAAAGATTTGTATTTTAAAGAAAACCAGTTCGAAGGGAGCATAATTTGCTTTTTTGGGTTAAAAGAATTTCTTAATATGAAATTTGAAGAGTTTGACAATTAGATTAGACTACAGAAATTGAAATCTACACACTAATACACACTATACTCATAGTCACCAATGCTGATGTTGTTAACATTAATCATTTGAGAATAAAGTATAACAATAATAATAATTTGAACAGTTTGATGTGATATGAGCTAACCGATCTTTAGATTTAATCACCATTGGTAGCGAGATTTATGGTAATGCTTTTTTCCTCAGTTGGTCAGAACAAACGTGGCAGACTTGTTACTTGTTCAGATGGCAATATACGGTGAAAATTTTTATTTGGATCATATTCCAAGATGTAGGCTAGAATCTGTGATTGCGAAGTACAGTAAATATCCACACCAGTGCGGTGACTGACTGCCACACATACTCTTCAGAACATTAGATTGATCTGCGCTGGAGCCGTGCCGACTCGCAACCCACGCAAGGAAGATAATTCCGCACTCAGCTGCAATTCCAGGTTTTCAAACAGAGATGGCGACAAAGAGGCAAAACTTACGGACTGCAGCTTTAACTTGTTGGCTGGAGTTGGGATAAAGAGTTCTCCACCAGGGCTCGAACTGAGGGGGGAGAGGAATTATGTAGGGGAACATATGGCTAAATTACAGGGATGATTGTAGTGAATTAAAGAGAAGGAAATCCAAAAATAAATAAATACATACATTGAATGTACAAATAAAATCAGCTATAACAAAACACGCAAATTAGTTATTGTGGTTTCCTCTTTTATTGTGAAAAAACACTATATTGAAGAAAATGATTAAATCAGTGAACTGTTAGACAGATCTGACCTGGCTACAAAAGGATAAATCACAAACTATAAATAACAGCAAAGTTATACTTCCCTCAAGATCAAAGAGTGAAGGAAATCAAAATGAAACTGCATCAACATATACCCAAACAAACTAACCAAAACTATCCAGAACTCTCAAGCAGAAAACCCAATTAGCAACAATAACTCTAAAAGAGCAAGAAGTTCTGAAAAGTGTCACGAGATTAAAATGAAATAGTGGAGAATGCAGAAGAATCTGCTCTCCAAAAAGCAAAATGGGGGTAATGTCCCCATTTTCCCAACCTAAATATGGTGCATACACTATCATCCAGTGAAATTACTGTGGATTCAGAGCTAACTTTGAAGAACTGCAATGATTAGCTGTTGTCATCAACCCATTAACTTATCTAGAAACACAACTATCATCTGATATTATCCCTAATTTCAAAAACTACCTTTGGTCCAAACAACAGATTTTTTATTTAGCTATTTTAATTAGAAATGTAATTAACAGCAAAATTACACTAAATAGCAATTTTTAAAGTTAAACCAGAACATTTAACCATGTAAAGAACTATCACAGTTTGTGTAACCCCTCTCTCCCGGGTCCTCATCGCCACACCTCGTTCTTGCTCCGAGTGGGTCTCGAACCCGGGTCTTTGGCATGGGAGGCGGACGCACTAACAAGGAGGCTAAAGACTGCAGCCACTAGCGCATCTCTTGAGATCAGAGGAGTGAGGTTTACCTGCACAGCACCTACCGCTGGCCTCCATTACACTCACACCCCTAAACCTCACTCCCATCCAGGTCACGGCACCAATGTAACCCCTCTCTCCCGGGTCCTCACTGCCACACCTCGTTCTGACTCCGAGTGGGCCTCGAACCCCGGTCTCCGGCATGGACTGCAGCCACTGGCGTTTACCTGCACAGCACCTACCGCTGGCCTCCGTTACACTTGCTCCATACACGTTCCACAAGATATTAATACAAAACATCAAGACTTGTGTAAATTGTTTCAATTCAATTATTTCTCATATAATACATTTTGGGGATAATACAAATGGGGATTACTATCAGAATTCCCATTTTAATTTATAACAAAAACAAATAAGGAAAAACTTAATGACAGAGCAAAAAAAAAAAAAAAAACATAGTAGAACAGCTGGCAGAAATAGTTAAATACTGATTCTGAATAATGGATCAGACCAAGTTGTCAACAAAATGTTTTGTGAACCAGATCAACCCTTTAATTACAATAAAACTTTTAAAAATGATTCTATTTAAAAGAATGATTCAGTCACAAATCTGCCATTATTCTTGTTTCAATGCAATTCACATTTATTTTTTATATCACTTTTTACAGAACACATCGTTTCAAAGCAGCTTCACAGAAAATGAACGTTTCTACATTACATTTAGGAGTAGTTTATCTGGGGTGACTATGTCAAGGTGATGTCCACATGTCAGAAATTTACATTTCTAGGATAGTAATTAAATCATGCAGTTAGTCAACGACATGTATTCAAACAGAAACAGTGAACACGATTAACAGCAGTGATTATATGTTGTGATCACACTTACAGCAATGTAAGGACAATTTGGTAGTTTTGTATGTTAGTTTAGGTTGTCATCATCTTAAGTCCTCTGGGGGTTAGGCGTCATCTCTGCTCAGGTGTTGGTTCATCTCAGACCTTCATAAGAGGCTGGATCCAGAATGAAGCTTGTGTAATCTCTAATTGCCTTGGGATGCCCATCCCTTGGCAGAAACAGAAAAGAAGATAATTAGCTTAGCTGCTGTTCAAAATATTTCAAGCAAATAATGATAATGTCCATTTGATCAGATGTAACTGGAGCACAAGGTTATGAGATACAATACAGTTCATGAATGCTTGGCTAAAGAGATGTGTCTATATAGATTTAAACAGAGAGAGTGTCTCTGAACCCCACACATTATCAGTAAAGCTATTCCAGAGTTTAGGAGCCAAGTCAAAAAATGCTCTACCTCCTTTTAGTGGACTTTGCTATCCTAGGTACTACCAAAAGTTTTGCGACAATCACCTAGCAGTGCAGTACAATAGTCCAGTGTTGAGGTCATGAATGCGTGAACTAGCTTTTCTACTTCAGAAACATGTTCCGTAGCTTGATGTTTCTAAGATAGAGGAATGCTGTAACATGTGAAACATGATTTTCAAAAGATAAGTTGCTGTCTAATAAAACACCAGTTTTTGACTGTAGAGATAGTAACAATACACCCTTTTAGATGCAAACTGTAATCTAAGAGTTTTTTGGCCCAATAACCATTTTACCAGATTCCTCTTTTCCAATCCATAATGGATCGTGTGACACCTTAGCGTCGTGCTTACCTCTACATTTCTCAATGATTTTGGAATTTAGGAAAACTGCCATGTTTATACAACATGGTTCCAACTCCAGCTGTACCGAGTGCAGCTTGAACGTGTCCTCACCTGCACTCAAAGGTAGACACATATACGCCATTAGAGCAAGTAATCAATAAGTAAAACAATGATAATGTGTATGAAGATTGTTAGCAAGATTAGCGGCAGCCCTACTGGTGGTGACACTAACACATTTGACAGAATAGAGCTGTGCCTTTACAGTGTGTACCTCAGATACTCTGCCAAAAACATTTTTTTCGTTTTTATTATCATGTCTATCACACTGAAATCATGTGTTTTAAAGCCATTACAGTTTACACTTCTGATATAAGGTTTTCTGAGTGCACACATCCAAACCACACGCACAGAAAGCGGCTGTCACACGGCATGAGTACTAAACTAAGTTCTCTCTCACACACAAGTTTATGTTAAAAACACATAAGTTACAAAAACACAGACGGTTATTTCTGTACAGCTGGGAAAGAAATTGCATGTTTACATTAGATATGAGTATTAAGTAACAGCAGCATACAGTAGTTATACTGCTGTCTACGCTGTTAATAGAACCCAAGCAATAAAATAAAAGCAGAAAATCACTCACTGCTCTGGATTGAATAACATCTATAGCTTTATGAAGACATTTCTTACTTGAATGCTGCTTTTAAATGCTGTAGCCTAAAGATCAACATGGTGAATTGTGTGTGGCTCACTCAGGGCATGTGTCTCAGCTAATAAGGCAGTGTCCATCAGTGTTGCCAACTTCTTTCAATGGAAAGTAGCTAAAGCCAGCTTGAAAAGTCATTCATCTGACGTTTACATTAGCCTGCGGTTATTAAGATTCTCAGTTAACAAGTTATGGACCACTTTTATGATACATTTATGATGCCATTTTACTGTTAATATTGCTACCATACAGTCATCATTATGACTTTTTTGGACTTTTTACAGTACGTGCATCCATCTATAACAATGATATTTAAATTTCTGCATTAGGTTACAGACATTTTTTGGCAAGTAATTTTTACTGGGCTGCAGTGATTCCTCCAAATAACCCTCAGCACTGAACACTGAAGTGTTTCAACTTGATTCAAGGTGATGTCCACATGTCAGAAATTTACATTTCTAGGATAGTAATTAAATCATGCAGTTAGTCAACGACATGTATTCAAACAGAAACAGTGAACACGATTAACAGCAGTGATTATATGTTGTGATCACACTTACAGCAATGTAAGGACAATTTGGTAGTTTTGTATGTTAGTTTAGGTTGTCATCATCTTAAGTCCTCTGGGGGTTAGGCGTCATCTCTGCTCAGGTGTTGGTTCATCTCAGACCTTCATAAGAGGCTGGATCCAGAATGAAGCTTGTGTAATCTCTAATTGCCTTGGGATGCCCATCCCTTGGCAGAAACAGAAAAGAAGATAATTAGCTTAGCTGCTGTTCAAAATATTTCAAGCAAATAATGATAATGTCCATTTGATCAGATGTAACTGGAGCACAAGGTTATGAGATACAATACAGTTCATGAATGCTTGGCTAAAGAGATGTGTCTATATAGATTTAAACAGAGAGAGTGTCTCTGAACCCCACACATTATCAGTAAAGCTATTCCAGAGTTTAGGAGCCAAGTCAAAAAATGCTCTACCTCCTTTTAGTGGACTTTGCTATCCTAGGTACTACCAAAAGTTTTGCGACAATCACCTAGCAGTGCAGTACAATAGTCCAGTGTTGAGGTCATGAATGCGTGAACTAGCTTTTCTACTTCAGAAACATGTTCCGTAGCTTGATGTTTCTAAGATAGAGGAATGCTGTAACATGTGAAACATGATTTTCAAAAGATAAGTTGCTGTCTAATAAAACACCAGTTTTTGACTGTAGAGATAGTAACAATACACCCTTTTAGATGCAAACTGTAATCTAAGAGTTTTTTGGCCCAATAACCATTTTACCAGATTCCTCTTTTCCAATCCATAATGGATCGTGTGACACCTTAGCGTCGTGCTTACCTCTACATTTCTCAATGATTTTGGAATTTAGTAAAACTACCATGTTTATACAACATGGTTCCAACTCCAGCTGTACCGAGTGCAGCTTGAACGTGTCCTCACCTGCACTCAAAGGTAGACACATATACGCCATTAGAGCAAGTAATCAATAAGTAAAACAATGATAATGTGTATGAAGATTGTTAGCAAGATTAGCGGCAGCCCTACTGGTGGTGACACTAACACATTTGACAGAATAGAGCTGTGCCTTTACAGTGTGTACCTCAGATACTCTGCCAAAAACATTTTTTTCGTTTTTATTATCATGTCTATCACACTGAAATCATGTGTTTTAAAGCCATTACAGTTTACACTTCTGATATAAGGTTTTCTGAGTGCACACATCCAAACCACACGCACAGAAAGCGGCTGTCACACGGCATGAGTACTAAACTAAGTTCTCTCTCACACACAAGTTTATGTTAAAAACACATAAGTTACAAAAACACAGACGGTTATTTCTGTACAGCTGGGAAAGAAATTGCATGTTTACATTAGATATGAGTATTAAGTAACAGCAGCATACAGTAGTTATACTGCTGTCTACGCTGTTAATAGAACCCAAGCAATAAAATAAAAGCAGAAAATCACTCACTGCTCTGGATTGAATAACATCTATAGCTTTATGAAGACATTTCTTACTTGAATGCTGCTTTTAAATGCTGTAGCCTAAAGATCAACATGGTGAATTGTGTGTGGCTCACTCAGGGCATGTGTCTCAGCTAATAAGGCAGTGTCCATCAGTGTTGCCAACTTCTTTCAATGGAAAGTAGCTAAAGCCAGCTTGAAAAGTCATTCATCTGACGTTTACATTAGCCTGCGGTTATTAAGATTCTCAGTTAACAAGTTATGGACCACTTTTATGATACATTTATGATGCCATTTTACTGTTAATATTGCTACCATACAGTCATCATTATGACTTTTTTGGACTTTTTACAGTACGTGCATCCATCTATAACAATGATATTTAAATTTCTGCATTAGGTTACAGACATTTTTTGGCAAGTAATTTTTACTGGGCTGCAGTGATTCCTCCAAATAACACTCAGCACTGAACACTGAAGTGTTTCAACTTGATTTATTCAGGAATTCTTTGGAACCCCCCTCATTTCTTTTTAAAACAAAGGTTGTTCTCTGTTTTTTGTGGAAAATGCCCAGTGCCCAGGTCCTGGAAAATATTTGTTGTTTATGTAATAAGAATGAAACTAACATGCAATACAAACAAGAACGCATTAAAGGGCACCTAATATGGCCCTTTTTACAAGATGTAATATAAATCTCAGGTGTCCCAAGAATGTGTCTGTGAAGTTTCAGGTCATAATACCCCACAAATAATTTGTTATACTGTTAATATTGCCACAATACAGTCATCATTATGACTTTTTGTACTCTTTATTTACAGTACGTGCATACATCCATAACAATGACATTTACATTTCTGCATTAGTTTACAGACATTTTTTGGCAAGTAATTTTTACTGGGCTGCAGTGATTTCTCCAAATAACACTCTCAGCACAAGTGTTTCAACATGATTTATTCAGGAATTCATTGGAAACCTTTTTTTCTTCTTCCCTATTTCTGTTTAAAGCAAATGTTGTTCTCAGTTTTTGTGAAAAAGGTCCAGTGCCCAGGTCCTGGAAAATATTTGTTGTTTATGTGATAAGTAATACTTACAAATATGTGTATATGGGAAGCAGTACCGTTTCTCGGCATAGGCAAGCTAGGCGGTCACCTAGGGCGCCACCAGCAGGAGGGGGCGCCAATGAGCGCACATACTGGCGCTACATTTTAGCAGGGTTGTGATAATGAGTGGCATGGTACACTTAAAAAAAATGCTGAATACATGCTGGGTTATTTTGACCCAGCTGGTTGGGTTCAACGTTTTACCCACCATTCTGGGTTGTTTTATTTAAGTCATCTATTGTTTAAAAATTATTATATTGCTGGCTTAAAATGGGCTGGAAATTAAAAATCACACACAAATTACTATAGGCAACTGCAATAATAAAAACATGTACGTTTATAATTAAGCAAGAACACCCATGGACAAAATACAAGACAAATGTAATTTATTTGGGTGAATACAGCATAGTTTACAATATTACATACATTTAAACACGTTTAACAAGCATTTTAGAGATAAAAAGGCACATTTAAAAGTAGCATTTTAATTTAAGTGTATTCAGCCGTTCTCTGTAATCACTCTTAGTGCTAATTCTCGTGCCGGTGTGTTACCGAAATCTGAGCCGGTGAAGGGCTGCTGTTCGCCGGAGGAACTGCAAACTTTAGACCGCGGCCTCACGTTTCACTCGTAGCTGAAAGATGCTGCGACTGACTCCAGAACTTGCCCATAAACAAACGGTTCTGAGATTAGAGCACATATTTTAACCACAAATTAAATAAAACTCAGTATAACGAATAAAATCCATTTATGTAATGCGAGGCAAAAGGCGTTTCCATCGTGCGGAATTACCGCTGCTGACGCAGCTGACTGACATGATCTCATCCTTATGTTGCGTTGCGTAATATAATACAATACAATACAATATTAAAGACTTTATAAATTAAGTAAAATGTATACAAACCTTTATTTCCCAGAAAGAGTGCACCAAATCGGCGGTGGTAGCGGCCGCTCTCTCCTGTAGTGGACTCAAAAAGCCCGCGCTCTGACTGTAATTCAGCAGCTGGGTCATTTCGTCGGAGAGGCTCAACTCAGCGGTTGGGTAGAAAAAAATAATCCAGCGTTAAAAATGACCAAGCAACTTAGTTACGGAAAAACTACCCAGCACCTGGGTAAAAATATTAAAAATAACCCACACAGCAAAATCCCCAGAGTTAAATCAACTCGGCTTCAGTGTTACTTTAACACTCTGTAGACTGGGACAATATGTACTCTGAGCAGAGTTGATTTAACTCTGGGGATTTTGCTGTGCAATAAAATGACCCAACAAGCTGAACCCAGCATTTGGGTAAAAAAAAAAACCCAGCACCTGGGTAAAAATATTAAAAACAACCCAATAAAATGACCCAACAGGCTGAACCCAGCATTTGGGTTAAAAAAAATAACCCAGCATTTTTTAGAGTGCATGATTGCCACCCCCACTGGATCCCCCAACATCATTGGGCTAGAGCAGGGGTTTTCAAAGTGTGGGGCGCTCCTCCCCAGGGGGGCGCCAGAGCATGTCAGGGGAGGCCCGGGGAAATTATAATAAATAAAAAATATAATTATTGAGTTAAATTATTATATGTAATTTTTTATTATACTTAAATGCTTTTATTTAAACGATACTAAAAAATAATAAGTAAAAAATATGAGAAACATTTTTCACCCAGAAGGCCGTAGCTGTGAATTCGCTGCTGTTTGGCAAGCCCGCCAATATGTATATGCCTATTAACACAATGGAGCGGTTTCTGAGACCCCCCGATTCAAAGCTTTCAACTTCAGGGCTTAAACCCAAAAGAAGACGATATGATGATCAGTATTTGAGTTTAGGATTTACGTGGACAGGACCAGCTGATAAACTACGACCTTTATGTGTGGTTTGTCAAGATATTTTGGCTAATGACAGCATGAAGCCCGCAAAACTTCTGCGACACCTTGAAACCAAGCATGTTGAGGTAGCAGGAAAACCTCCAGAATTTTCCAGAGAAAACTTCAAACCTTTTTAAGGTCAGAAAAAATAGTGGAAGATTTTGTCAAATTAAATGGAAAGGCCACTGAAGCTTCATATTGCGTTGCATTGCGTATTGCCAAGGCAGGCAAAGCACATACCACTGGAGAGACGTTAATTATGCCGGCAGCAAAAGACCT
>NW_015506165.1:210748-262312 GCF_001515645.1 Sinocyclocheilus grahami
TTTTTCCAGAGAAAACTTCAAACCTTTCAAGGTCAGAAAAAAATTGTGGAAGATTTTGTCAAATTAAATGGAAAGGCCACTGAAGCTTCATATTGCGTTGCATTGCGTATTGCCAAGGCAGGCAAAGCACATACCACTGGAGAGACGTTAATTATGCCGGCAGCAAAAGACCTGTGTTCCGTGATGCTAGGAGAGGCAGCGGCTTCTAAGATCGATTCTGTTCCACTCTCTGACAGCACAATAAGTCGGCGCATCTCAGACATGGCACAGGATGTGAAGGAAGTTTTAGACAGCGTCAGACACAGCCCATTTTTTGCACTCCAGATCGACGAATCCACCGATGTGGCCAGCTGCGCTCAGCTGTTAACATATGTGCGGTACGTGAAAAACATGGACATTCAAGAAGAGTTTCTATTTAGTAGTCCTTTGCCCACCCACACAACAGGTGAACACATTTTCAACAAATTTAATGAATTTGTGAGAAAGAACGATATAGACTGGGAACGCTGCTGTGGCATATGCAGTGATGGGGCAAAATCAATGACGGGCCGCCACAGTGGTCTCATATCGAGGGTTAAAGAGGTAGCTCCGAGAGCCGTGCGGACCCTCTGCACAATCCATAGACAAGCCTTAGCTGCCAAGAAGATGCCAAATGATCTTTGGAGTGTCCTCGACGAAGCTGTGAAAATTGCCAACCTGATAAAAGCACGACCTCTAAATGCTCATCTTTTCCACATTTTATGCGATGAATTGGGAGCACATTAAAAACAGCTGCTTCTGCACACCGAAGTCCGCTGGCTGTCTCGGTGAGTTCTATCACGACTTTTTGATTTGCGTGAGGAAGTGCTATTTTTTCTGTCAAAAAAAGTCTGTCCACGATCATATTTTGCGCATGTTTTGCGCAGCTTGTCAGTGAACATCGGCTCTGTGTAGTAAATGCTTCTCCATGTGAAAGCATGCACGTGATGGAGATTTACCGCTGATTACAGAACGGCTTTACTGACAAGATGCGCGTTAAATATCGCATGCGATTTATCATGCAGCCCTAATCTATAACTTTAATAAGAAGACATTTCTTACATGAATGCTGCTTTTAAATGCTCTAGCGTGAATATACACATGATGGCTTGTGTGCGGCTCACTCAGGGCGGTGTGTCAGCTAATAAGGCAGTGTCCATCAACAGTTGTGGGTGGCAGAGATGGCAAAAATACACACATCCTTCACTCAAGTAGAATTACAGATACTCATGTTTAAAAATACTCTGTTAAAAGTAGAAGTACTGACTACACTTTTTTACTCAAGTTAAAGTAAAAAAGTATGGGCTCTGACATTTACTTAAGTAAAAAGTACCCATTACTACTACCATATTGACACATTAATACAAAATAACTTTTAAAATTTTGTTAGCTAATGAATGTATCAAGGCTGAACAACCACCATGTAGACAGGGCAGGACTGGGACAAAATTTTAGGCCAGGAAATCTCTCACTCATCCAGGCCATCCCATACAGCCACAAAAAATTCTGAAACCACAGACAACCCTATTTTTTTATGGCCATCACATTTAAAAAAAGGGTTCAAACCTTAGGCTGTGTCCATGATTAAAGATTAAAACTAAAGTAACGAGCCTGGTTTAAAAATATAAGACGTAGAAAAGCTGACATTTACTTAAGTAAAAAGTACCCATTACTACTACCATATTGACACATTAATACAAAATAACTTTTAAAATTTTGTTAGCTAATGAATGTATCAAGGCTGAACAACCACCATGTAGACAGGGCAGGACTGGGACAAAATTTTAGGCCAGGAAATCTCTCACTCATCCAGGCCATCCCATACAGCCACAAAAAATTCTGAAACCACAGACAACCCTATTTTTTTTATGGCCATCACATTTAAAAAAAGGGTTCAAACCTTAGGCTGTGTCCATGATTAAAGATTAAAACTAAAGTAACGAGCCTGGTTTAAAAATATAAGACGTAGAAAATATATTTGTGTAAAAATGTAAGGAGTGAAAGTAAAAAGTAGACAGAAAAATAAATATTGAAATAAAGTACTGATACCAGAAAAATCTACTATTTTGTAGTATTTGTACTTCTTTCTTCCCTTCTCTGGTGGGTGGGGCTTGTAAAGTGTGACGTCACATTTGATGTATTCTGTGATTGGCTTGCTCTGAGACACTGCTTATGTTTTATGGGGATTTAAAAAAAAGGAGCGGGTGGATTTTTATCACTATAGGGTGTTAGTGTACACATACTGCCATCACACATTTGTTCAAACAACATGTAAAAGTGAATTTTGCATAATAGGTGCCCTTTAAACATGCAGTTAACAAATTATTATATACCATCAAGAAATCAAGCAACCGTAACCATGTATGATTAAACCAAGCCAAATTATCACCAGAAGTGGCCAAGAGTCAGGGGAAGTTATGCAGAACATGAATCGGCCCAGCTTTACCGCAGTAAAAAAAAAACATTTTTCAGAACCAGCTGCCACACTTATTGGCATGGATAATACATGCCGATTCAGAGTCTGAGCTGCAGGCGCCATGGAACTGCTGAGCTCGAGCCAGTTCATGCTTAATATTTGATCTTCTCACCAATCGGAGGCCAAGAGTGTTTGAGCAATATGAGAGACTATAAGTGTTTTTGTTTTTGCTTTGGTTTTAGTGGGAGGAGGGATGTTTCTTATTTCAGCTTTCCTCTTGTTGCCAAGTACTCAAACTGTGAGTGGTCAGTCCAGCAGGATGATGCTGCTGCTTCCACTGTTTTTATGGATACTGTTGGTATCCAATACCCAGGTTTCTTCCCAAAGCCGGTGAGTTGAATTTTTAAATATGCTGTTTAGCATGTATTCCAGTCTTCCTGTTTATCTGAATATTTAATAAAGAGGTACAAACAGCAGCAGGTCAGACAAAGACACTCTTGAAACTTAATAATTGCTAGTCAATTTGACAAATAATGACAAAAAACATCATGTAACATTGAATTCAACAAAATATTTAGGTAGAAAGATTAGGTAGACTAAAACATTTTTTTGTGATACTTATTCCAAAAATCTTTGTTTTATTTTCAAAAATCAATTTTTACAGTGTACATTAAATCTATTCATCATATGAAACGATAATTTCTCTTCAGATAACTTGGATTAAACTACTCAAATATTAATTGCTTGTACTATGTTTTTTTATAAACGTCAAAGTTTGGACTTTTCAATGGGGGTGCAGAAATCTCTGAGGTTTCATTAATATCTTTATTTGTGTTTTTTGAAGATTAATGAAAATCTAATGGGTTTGGAATGACATGAGGGTGAATAAATGACAGAATTTTTATTTTTGGCTGAACTAACCCTTTAAACACGGTGTTAAGTATTTTGTCTGTGTTTACAGTGACAATCATGTCCTGGACTTGGCACCACAGTAAGTACACAACTTTCCAATGTCCTTAGTGTAAAGACATACACAAACATAATTAAAACAGCGTGCCGCAAGGGAATCCAATATGCATATGTTATTACCTTATGAAAAGCTGATAAGTGGTTTGTAGTAAAACTGCATGTACTGTATTCTCTGACAGGTTTATCATCCTAGTTCCAGCAAGGCTTAGGCTTGGAATGAAGCTGAACATTTTACTAGAGGCGCACAGCCTGTCCAAGCCAATCACTGTCAACGTCACTGTCTATACATACCCGAACAGATACGTCCTGACACGGGACTCTGCCATCCTCAATTCAAAAAACAGCTACAGTGCTCTCAAAACCATTGAGGTTGGGTCAGAGGACTGAGTGTATTTATTGTCTTTGTGTGTAGAATCTAGAAATCTGCCATTTTGTAATTAAGCAAAATGTCTTGTTAACAGTTTACTTAAAAAAAAATAAAAAAAATAAGGTAGAGCTTGTTGAGGTAAATAATTATCATATGGATATATCTGTTATTTATTTTTCCATAAGCTCAATCCAAACCTGTTGACTTTGGAGACAAAGAAGAATAAATTTGTTACACTGGTTGCTGATTTTGGGAGTTTCCATATAGCTAAGAAAATTATCATGCTGTCATTCCGCTCTGGATATATCTTCATTCAAACCGATAAACCGGTTTACAACCCTGGAGACACAGGTCAGCTCTTACACTAGACTAAGCACTAAGTTAATGTTAAATTACAAGTCTGTATCTCTGTTACTTCTCACCTTCTATTTCTGAATCTCTCAGTTCATTACAGGGCTTTTGTATCCAATCCTGAATTCCAAGCTTTCAACAGCACAATATCGCTTGAGATTCAGGTGACTGTCATTATCATTAAAATTAGCTTAATTTGATTTGATTTCATTCCGTTACTTAATATCATTATTGATGCTTTTTATATATACCTCCATGGAACAATCAGAACCCAGATGGTATTGTGATACACGGCAGAGCCAATGCCAGTGCAAGCAACGGGATCCTATCTGAAAGCTACACCCTCTATACTGTGGTCAAGTATGCAAAGAGATTTGTGTTTTGCAACTGTCAACTAACTCTTATTAGAACTGTCTCTGAACTCTTATTATTACACTGTCTGCTAAATATCTGCTGACACTTTATTTTGATGGTCTCCCAACAGACATATATACTGGCTATAAGTAACTTTGCATGTACATATCAACTTATTCTACTAATCCTAACCTAACAGTCTAGTTAAGAGAGTTAGTTGACGTAATTACACATTTACATTCCCTTTCTTTAGCATTTCTATTTGCCTCAATTCATTTTTGAGGTACCAGAAGCAGGGCTATGGTTCCCTGTATGTATCACAGCAATGTTGGTTAAGCAACTTCGAAATTGTGCTGCCTTCAAGTGAGCTTAGGAAACTCGTACCTCCAAGTCAGACATTTGTTGTTAAGACATGTCATGCATTCAAGTGGGAAACATAACACAGAAGTAACAAAACAAGAATTATATTATGAATAAGAAACCCAAATAATGTGAATTAAAATTAGGTAATACATTGTATCAAAACTACAGTTTTGTATTACATAAAGAAAATCGTGAAAGTCAAGTGACTAAGTTGATTCTTTTTTTTCAATCTGAGTAGTCCAAATATTTATTTAGATATGCAATCTGAAAAAAAACTGACTTCATTCAATAAGTCTAAGTGGTCATAATAAATGAGACAAACAAGGGACTCGTGCACTATCACGCACACAAGAACATTGAGGTCACGATAATTAAAAATCAAGCACATGTAAACTTTTGAACAGGGTTATTTTTTATAACTTCAGATAATAATTTGTCTTGTGGACTAAAAGAAAACATTTGATGTGTGAAATAGCTAATTAAATTTTTTTATTTGGCACTTTAGCTACTGTACACCAATTCTGGAACTAAAATTTTTGTTTTTATTTCCTAGAGAGGGAAAACGGAAAGTTGTTGCGAAGTTTGACAATGTTAAAGCAAACACATTCAGCGCCGTGTTTGATGTAAAGAAATACGGTAAGTTATTTATATTTTTCTTGGTGCAGACATTTACCTGCTGCCATGCATGGTTAGAATAATTCAATTTCTCCTTGTTCCCAAGTTCTCCCGCCATTCAATGTCACTTTAACCCCAAAGAAATCCTACTTAAGCCTAGATGAGGAAAAGTTGGAAGTAGAAGTCACAGCCAGGTGTGTCAATCAGAACTGCTTTCACTGTTACTCAAAACTCACCTAAATTACAACCATATTAAAATGGATGTTATATTAGCTCTAAATGTAATTATTGGGCTTTTGTGTTGATATTTTCTGAAGTGAAACTGTGCAGTTGTTATAAAACTGCTATACAATTTTCAGTGATAGCAACGAATTGCCAGATGCAAACCTCTCAAAATTAACTTTCTGTTTGACACATAGGGGCTTTGGCCCTGGCTAAAATCTTATTGGCCTATTCCTGGTAAATGTTTGTTTATGCAAAGCATCTGAGAGAGGGGCTCTGGCCAAACCCTCCAAAGTTAAATGAAACTGCTCTACAAAACAACGGCACACTGTAGCCCTGTGGCACCAGTCGCTTGGAGAAAATGTCTTATATAAACATAATTATTGAAAGTGCATAATTTTCATATGCAGTGTAACTGTTTTTAACTCTATAATCATGATTCTTCTATATATTGTAAGCCTCTGGTAATGGACTGATGAGTACCATAATTCCCCATTGATTAAATAAATTAATAATTACAAAAAAAAAATTTGCATTACAAGTTTTCTGAAATGTTATGATTAAATATGCAAATTAGGTATTATCTAATTAAATATGCACTAATTTTATCTAATTGAACATTAGATAAAGTCAGGTTAAAAATTCCTGTTTAATTTTGTAGAGTCAAAGGTTTTTACAGAGGGAATTTTGAATATCTATTTTTAATCACAAATCAGAAAACACTGTCAACAGTAGGGCTGGGTTTTGACACAAATTTCACGATTCGATTCAATTCTCATTCACAAGCTTGCGATTCGATTCGATTCAATATAGATTATTTTGGATATATATCTGGTACACATGCAAAATTTTCTCAAGAAAAAAAAATCTCTTAACTAATGCTGTAAAATATACATGAGAGTCAGTTTGTAGGCTATTAAATTACTATAATATTGAAGCTTAAAACTGACTGATTTTTTAGGCTATACAACTGCTTAAATTACACTTAATGAAGTTTTTATAATAAAAGTTACAATTACATAATAATATTTGTACTTCGATTTTTTATTTTTTTTAATATAAACATTTAAATGGTGGCTGTCATAAAAAAATATGTATAAATTAAACATTGAAGAAGAACAGTAAAAGTTATAATGAATATATTATATGGTGCATATATTTAGCAAAATACCCCTCCCTACAGTTTATTTTTCTAGCTGACTAATGAGATTATGGTCACCGAATATGTTTTTTTCTGAGGTAAATGTGACGTTATGTGATATTGTTTACAAGCTGTTATATTGACGTGTTTGCGCGGCTGAAACACTGATTGAGCGATTACATGAGACAGGATACAGATTGTAAAGTTATACTCTTTCTTTTAACTTACCTTCGGATGTTTAGTCATGATTATTTTGTGCTGAAACTCGTATTTTTTGTGCTGAAACAAAACAGTTTTTCTGAATTGCTAAAACACTAACCCCCTTTCTCTGAACCAAATTCTCACTAGCTTAAACCAATTTGTCCAATAAAGCACTCTTTCTGCTAAACCTTAAACACATTCAGGCAGTTAGGCTTACACATTCTCAAACACTTAAACACTTATCACACTGTAATGCATTTGTGCTGCAAAATGCTAAACACAAGCGGCAAAAGTTAAACACAACTAAAGCACAGTTGTCATCGTTTACACACAACGATTCAAAATTGTTCACACTTGTTTCTAATGATGTGATCAAACCAACTGTACAAAATATGAGCCAGTTCAGAGTGCACAAGTGGCACAGGTGACTGAATGACGATATGAGCAATAGATGGAAACAATCTGAGAAGGAGAGGAGGAAGAGTACATGTAAGAAGTGGAGGATGAGGAGAGAAAGAGTAAGGTTTAGAGAGTGTTATCAAGGCCATTTATTGTTTGAATACAGCAATTCGATGGACAGAATTTGAAATCTGAGACTTTGTTTCATATTAAAAGTAACAAAGCATAATGCTTATTGCGATTTATTGGATGGGAAGTGCCCTTCAATGTTCCGTCCATTAACTGAAAACAGGATAGACTAATCGATTCTCGGGATGTAAGAATCGATATCGTTTTGTAAAAATGAGAATCAATCATAATCGAGATATCTATATTTTTTTACCCAACCCTAGTCAACAGCCAGAAAGAAAGAAAAAATCCACAATATATCTATGAATAAAATGTTGTGTAAAATCAGTCAAATGATATATGAACAAACCCCTCTGTAAAAATCTTCTTAAAAGAAATGAAAGGTCATTTTGAGAAAACAGTCTTTAACGATATTTATTATTAGATATTTAAGTAAGAGACACAAAGTCACAAATAGATAAAATGCAATGAAATAAACATAAAAGTTTACAGTATTTTGGATGTTTTCTTTTCACTAATTAGAAACAAGTTATGCCAAAAATCTCAAAACTGACCAGTGCATAACAAAATGTTTTTGTCTGTGACTTGTCTTAAATTGCTCGAAAAGAAAGTAGTACGTTTGAGGTCTTGAATCCACCTTTCAAGGATACAGAGTCATATTAGGCCTCTTAGGCCCCCCTCTTTAAAAAAAATCATAGAATCACTACTGGTCTTCTGACAGCATGGTTTAATTAGTTTATCATGTAAATGATAAACATTCAAAACTTAAAAAGATTATCTAATGAATCACTATGTGTCTTGTTCCCAGGTATCTTTATGGTGAACCAGTGAAAGGTGTTGCATTTGTGCTGTTTGGTATTGAAATAAATGGTGAGAAAAAGAGAATAACATCTATGAAGCAACTGAACGATGTAAGTTAAAGAGAGTGAGAGGTGTATGTAAGAAAGAAAATACATTTATTTTCTATTAAAGACTTACCTGTTTGTTTACAGCTAAATGGAAAAACTGTTAGTTTGACTATGGAGGAGATAAAGAAGGCCTATCCTGACACAAACAGCTTACTGGGGTCTTCTGTGTATGTCAAAGCATCAGTATTGACCAGCTCAGGTGGGAGATCATTACCCTTGAAATGAGACCACAGTTATGCAATAAATATGTAGAAAACTAGCATGGTGATATTTTTATACCTCCAATATTTTAGATAAATTGCAAGCTTGCTTTGGCCAATCATAATTAATATAATTGTTAATAATCAATAATAATGTTATAATTCATAATTAGAAGTACAAATCGATAGCTTCTATTGTTTTGTTTTTTAATGTTTAAATACTTTCTTTTCCTCAGGTAGCGACCTTGTGGAATTAGAGAAATCCGGCATTAAAATAGTAATGTCACCCTACATGCTTTCCATCAGGGACACACCAAAATATTTCAAACCTGGCCTGCCATTAGCCATAGTGGTAATTTTGATACTGTCACATTTACTGCTCGATTGATGTTAGCATTATTCTTTCAAATGAATATTAGAGGCGAATCGTTGTATCTTGTTGTTTAGGTTACAGTGAGTAACCAAGATGGATCTCCAGCTCCTAATATCCCTGTTGAAATCAACTTCCTTCAAAAAACAATCAATACACACAGCGGCACTATCAGGGTCTCCGTCAACATGCCTGATGAAGACAAGACACATATATTGAAGGTACATTGAACACAATAGAAACTCTTTAGAAGTTGAGTATTTAAGGTCCGTCTATGACTCCACAGTTGCATGTGGGACAGGATTAGAATACACTCTTAAAATAATGGTTCCAAAAGGGGTTTTTGCAGTGATGCCATTGAAAAACCATTTTTGGTTCCCCAAAGAACCTTTCAGTGAGCAGTTCTTAAAAGAACCATTTAATGCACCTCATAGAGTAAAGAGCATTTTAATAATCTAAAGAACCTTTTCTACTATAAAGAACCTTTCGTGGAATGGAAAGATTCCATGGATGTTACAGACAGAAGATTTTTCTAGGAAACATAGATGCCAATAAAGGGTGTATATGTGTGTCTTATTTTGGTAAACATGTCCGTACATTGGCAGGTAAAAACAGCTCTTCCTGGTGTGAATGCAGAAAAGCAAACTTTAGAGGAGATGCCTCTGGAGCCATATTTTGGTTTTGACGGCTACAGTAAGAACTACTTGCACATCTCAGTGGGCTCCAACAAAGTGGCAGTGGGCAACAGTCTTATCATCAAAGTATACATTAAAACCGCCTCACCAGAACACAGAAAACTTGTGAAGCAGCTAACGTACACTGTGAGTGTTGGACATTTTGGGGAGAGCTAAACATGACTGGAATACAGTAGTCTTTAAGTATACAGTGCTCTCTTTTCCTTATTTCTTCTTTTCTGACCTTTTTTCCCTCTCTCCTCTTCCTGTCTAGGTTTTGAACAAAGGGAAAATAATAACAGCTGCCAGGGTAGATGTAGAATGCCAGGATGTCGTAATTATTCCTTTGCTGGTGACCACAGAGATGCTACCTTCATTCCGGCTGGTGGCGTACTATATGTTGCCATGGCAACTAAATGCAGAAGTGGTGGCAGACTCAGTGTTTGTAGATGTGAAGGACCAGTGTGTAGGCTCAGTAAGTATGCTTTGAACTAAAAACTTCTATGAAGAATACATATAGCCTACTCGTTACAGAGTGCATTAGTGCCCACCCATTTTTTCAGCAGCGCTGGTTCTGGAAGTATTTTTAGGGGCCAAGCCCTGAAGGGGTGTAGACCCTATTGTATCTGTTAGTTTTCTTATTCCTGAATGGAAGTCAATGGCAGCCCTATCAACCGTACATAGAAAAATGATGAAATTTGGCACACTTATAGTGGTGGTCATGAATAGTAATTTTACCAACTTTGGGGTCTCTAGAACCAACTCTATAGTGCCACCACCAGTTCAAAAATTTAGTTCATCTGATTACTCTCCTTATGCTGACTCAGCCCATTACAGTAGTGGTCATTTTGAACAGTACAGTATTCCATTTTTTTTTTTTTTTGCTACTTTTTAAAATTTTGTCATATCAAAATTGAATCAGATTATCATTGGACCTTGCTACACATAAATGACTGAACAGAATTTTGATATTCATCTTTGTTTAGAAGTTATGATGATGCAAACTTAACAATGCTGACCAAAATTTGGATCAGAGGCTGTGTATCGGCAATACTTTGATCTGTTGAAATGAAACTCTGTATGATTTATCAGCAGGATGATATGAGGCTCCATGTTGAATTTGGGAACAGCAGCACCTACAAGTCATGAGACCTGAAAAATAGCTATTTTTGCTTATAACTTTTGACCAGTTTGTCAGAAAATCAGCGCCTATGGATTCCTTCGGTCATGCTAAATCCGTAGATATCATTTTGGATTGGGGATTGGATGAACCTCCTGTCTGCCATATTGAAATTTGTTGTTAATTGCAATATCTTTTAACCCTTTGATGCATAAGATCACACCAGTGTGATCACTCTAGGCTGGTCCCCGGAGTGTATGATCACACCGGTGTGATTACAACGTTCAGTGTATGACTTGATCAACTGCAGAGACAGACACATTTAGCACATGTCATACATCACAACTGTTCTGTTTTCGACCACATTATGTTTATTTTAGGTTTCAGAAATTTAAATACACATAAGTACTAGCAAAAATACATTTATAGTTGGGCTGGGTGATTAACCCTTAGATGCACGAATGTTTCGCCAATCATTATTACATATTCGGGTTTTTAGCGACCCAGGACCTACAGTATATATCCAACACGGATGGATCTCTAACTGCTGCAATAGCAAAAAACTCTCTTGATATTTTAAGAACAATTACAGAAGAATAAAATAAAGCATATTTCGTTACCTTTTGAAACTTAGAAGGGTTCAATTTGAGCAGAAGATTTAACCATCGCTGTCCACAGTACATTCAGCATCTGGCTCATATTCGCGATCTAAACCATATTCTCATAACCATCATTTTCAATGACTTCAAAATCAATATTTTGATCGCTAGCAGCTTATTCACAACATCTACCATCAAATGACAATGACATTTAATTTTATTGCATACAGTAAATTGCTCTTCAGGAAAGCCATTCAAACCAGTTACATTTTTGCTGATGATATTCTTTTGTTTTATACCTGCAGTAATTATGAGTGAAACATCACATCATCATTGTTGATCAAACAGTGATTCATCAGATATTTAAATATTGTTGCACAGGAAAAATATACATACACACCTCAGGCCTCGTGTTTTCGCTCAACGAAGAAATCTATGGGAAACTCTGACTCTGCTGAGCAGCACCTGGCTTCGGCAGCTGTGCAGTCACAGTCGGAAACAGAGTTGATGACCATGCTCCTTTCGGCAGCCAAGAGCATCGGGCTGGAGGTGAATTCGCCTCCTTTCCCCAAACACTAGATGCTGAATAATTGGTATTTGTGCTCCGGACGTGACTCTCAGCCACACTCTGCCCCAGTGTCATTCTTCCCAGAGGTTCATGAAGAGCTCACCAAAACGTGAAAGGCCCCTTACACCGCCCGGTCACATTTGAGCTCTTCCCTCCTCACTACCCTCGATGGTGGGGTGGCCAGGGGTTACGTTGACATTCCCCAGGTGGAGCGTGTGGTTGTGGTGTACCTGCAGCCATTTAGAGGAATCATCTGCACCTCCTTTCCAAGGCCTGTAAGCTGTCGTCAGCTCTGGCTGCCAAGGCTTACAGTGCTGTGGGCCAGGCCACCTCCACCATCCTGCAGGTACATCAGGCGAAGGTGCTTTACTCCCTGGGGTTGATGGTCGCAAATATTCTGTGATAAAGTAATCCATATGAAACCAACACGATGTCCAGTTTTTCCCGTTAGAGCTCATTATCTCTAATGTGATCATGCCCACGAGTCGAGCGCGCTTTTGATATTACAATCTTCCACGTGAGATGCAAGATCATGTAAACGCTCACATCACCTCCGTAAACAAAGAAACAGTAATCAAGTTCATCTCGAATACTTTGGAAGAAGACGCGCTGAGAGAAATAAGCTTTGGATTACCTCAGAAAAAGGAGGAGATGTGGCTTGATCCAGTGAAGGATATCATTCTGAAGTGTAAGTAATGTTTCTTTTTTGCATTAGTTAATGTGTTATTGTGATTATAAACACGAATACATTTACTAGTTAGGCTTTTCCCAAACTATTTCAGACTAAAATGTTTGAAATCGAGTGAAACATTTTTAATATCATTGTATATAAATTTTGTACGATGCGAGGATGCTTTTATGCTCTGTAGAATATAACAAAATATGATATAAGCTCTTTTCATGAATAGATGTTTACGTGCTTAACAAAATAATAATTAGTTTCTTATTAGATATAAAATGTCCTCTTTTGGGGACACCTGCACCACAGATGAATCCTGCTGACTTCAAAAGTCTTCAGTCTCTTCAAACCGTTTTCCTCTGAGAGCACTGTACCAACATCAGATGTTCAACTACATATTATTATGTTATTTTACACAAAAATGTAAAAACAATTAAGTAATTAATAAATAAGCTCCATGACTACTGATGATGGGGCTGTTTCTTTCTTGAATCTATGGAAAGAAGCAGCAAACACTTGGAAAATACCATGTATGAGATGGGTTTGTCCAATGAGGAAGTCCGGAATCTCAAGTGGGAGTTCTGAGATACTGGGGCGTTTTTATGGCCCTTTGTTTGAAAGCATGGTAATTTGCATATGAAGCTTGTGTAAAAATTATTAAAGACTCTTAGAACACTAATATGTTGCGTAGGTGTAAACATACAATATACACTCTCAATTAGATCATCCGAATACGAATTCATAGTTACTAAACATGGTAGGGTTATATACAGTATATGTAAGCTGACAGTAGTGTGTTTCGATTATAAGCCTGCATAACAGTATACAATTTCAAAGACAAAATACACGATGACAATAATATACCCAATGACCTGAAGGATCATGTGTGTTCATTCAAAGAAAGGTTTTCCTATTAATTAATTAGCAAAGAAAAGTGCTTCCCTTGTGGATTTTCCTTATGGGCAAGGAAGCGATTTTCTTCACCTAAATTCCAGGAGGTCGTAAATGTATCGGGTGTCAGGGTTGCCATGGAACCAGGGGCCTGTTCAGCTTCCAGGGGTATTACAGAGTATTTGATAAATCAAGCTAACAAAATATATATTGTGTGTTTGAGTGGTCCAGACGCTACATATGGTTTACTTGTTTCACTTGTTGAACAGGATCTATTTTCAGGAATGACATAAAGTCTGTTCAAGTCTCTGTGTTTAGAGCAGTGTGCTCAATAATGTGTCTTTGACCTTCATTATGTATGATTTTGATTATACTGTGTTGTAAATAAAATACAAATAATCAAAAACTCAATTATTTCAAACTTTTCCCATTATTTCTTACCTGACAGTCACATGCACTGATGGGCCATTAGGGGAGGGCAAAAAAAAATGCAAACATGTACATACATCTTGCTCATATGGCAGCCGCTCAGGCTGTTACATATGAGACCGCTTCAGCACTGGCTACAGAGCCGAATCCCGAGATGAGCATAGCGCCATGGCACTCTCCGGGTTGGCGTTACTCCGGTTTGTCGCAGCCTTTTTTTCAGCCCTTGGTCGGATCCTGCTTTTCTATGAACAGGAGTGCCCTTGGAACAGACGCCTCCAGAATGGGTTGGGGCACTGTATATGGGCAGGCAGCTTCAGGCTCCTGGATGGGACCTCAACTGCAGTGGCATATCAATTGCCTCATGCAGCTTACCCTTTCGGGAGAATGGAGACTCCATCCCCAAGTGGTCCAGCTGATTTGGAGTCAATTCGGGGAAGCCCAGGTGGACCTGTACACTTTTCAGGAATCCTCCCACTGCCTGCTGTTCTACTGCCTGACCGAGGCACCCCTCAGCATGGATGCTCTGGTACACAGCTGGCCCCGGGGTTTGTGCAAGTACGCCTTTCCCCCCAGTGAGCTGCCTTGCACAAATCTTGTGCAAGATCAGGGAGGGTGAGGAGCAGGTCCTGTTGGTTGCGCCGTTTAGGCTGACCCGGACCTGGTTTGCCGACCTTATGCTCCTTATGACAGCCCCTCCTTGGAGAAATCCCTCGAGGAAGGACTTTCTCTCTCAGGGGCTGGGCACCATTTGGCTCCCGAGCCCTGATCTATGGAACCTGCATGTTTGGCTTCTGGACGGGACACAGTAGACCTCTCTGGCCTCTCTCAGGCCGTGATAGATACTATCACTCAAGCTAGGGCCCCCTCTACTAGTCAAGGTGGGGTCTGTTCATTGACTGGTGTTCCCCTCTCTGAAAAGACCCCCAGAGATGCTTGGTCAGCATAGTGCTTTCCTTCCTGCAAGAAAAGTTGGAGAGTCCCTCGCCACTTTGAAAGTGTATGTCGCTGCCATAGCGGCACATCATGATGCAGTGGACGGTAGATCCTCAGAGAAGCATCACCTGATTGTCAGGTTCCTGAGAGGTGAGAGGAGACTAAATCCTCCCAGATCAACCTCATCACCTCTTGGGAACTCTCCATGGTCTTGGTCGGGACTGCGGGGAGCCGCCTTTGAGCTGCTTGACTCACTAGAGCTTAAATTCCTGTCATTTAAGACATTGCTCCTGGTCACGCTCACATTATTCAAGAGGGTTGGGGACCTGCAGGCACCTTGAGTTTGGGCAGGCTGATTCTCACATTATCTTGACACCTCGGCCCAGTTATGTGCCCAAGGTTCCCACCACTCTATTTTGGGACCACGTGGTGAACTTGCAAGCACTGCCCTTGGAGGAGGCAGACCCAGCCCTTGGATTGCTATGTCCTGTTCACGCTTTGCACATTTACATGTCTGAGACTCTCTAACAGCTCTTTGTCTGCTTTGGAGGATAGCAGAAGGGGAAGGCTGTTTCCAAACAGAGGTTCGCCCACTGGCTAGTGGACGCCATAACCTTGGCGTATCAAGCACAAGGTGAGCCATGCCCCCTGGGGGTGAGAGCTCATTCCACTCAGAGTGTTGCCTCCTCCTGGGTGTTGGCGCACACCACCTCTCTGGCAGACATCTGCAGAGCTGCGGGCTGGGCAACACCAAACACCTTTGTGTGATTCTATAATCTTTGGGTGAAGCCAGTTTCCTCCCGTGTGTTGGGTACAATCAAGTAATTTGCAGGAGGTCTGGTTCGGTGTCTTGTTTGTGGCACCATTCCTCTGGTGAGGATACGTGCATTTGTTTCTCCAGTAAGTTCCCCATTTGGTGAACCCTGGCTATTCCTCCAGTGCCCCGCGGCTTCAGACTTTGTGGAGAAGTCTGTGGCTGCATCCGTTATTTGAGCTGCATGCCATCACATCACCCCACTGCCGGACATGGTACTGTACTGATACCCCCTGGATATCTTATATTCTTCCACAGTATGGTTTCCTTGACCAGTGAGAAAAAAAATTATTTGATCCCCTGCTGATTTTGTATGTTTGCCCACTGACAAAGAAATGATCAGTCTATAATTCTAATGGTAGGTTTATTTTAGCTGTGAGACAGAATAACAACAAAAAAATCCAGAAAAACTCATTTAAAAAAAGTTATAAATTGATTTGCATTTTAATGAGTGAAATAAGTATTCGATCCCCTATCAATCAGCAAGATTTCTGGCTCCCAAGTGTCTTTTATACAGGTAAGGAGCTGAGATTAGGAGCACTCTCTTAAAGACACCTGTTCACAGAAGCAATCAATCAACCAGATTCCAAACTCTCCACCATGCTGCTCTCCACCATGGCCAAGACCAAAGAGCTGTCCAAGGATGACAGGGACAAAATTGTAGACCTACACAAGGCTGGAATGGGCTACAAAACCATCACCAAGCAGCTTGATGAGAAGGTGACAACAGTTGGTGCGATTATTCACAAATGGAAGAAACACAAAATAACTGTCAATCTCCCTCTTTCTGGGGCTCCATGCAAGATCTCACATCGTGGAGTTTCAATGATCATGAGAACGGTGAGGAATCAGCCCAGAACTACACGGGAGGATCTTGTCAATGATGTCAAGGCAGCTGGGATCATAGTCACCAAGAAAACAATTGATAACACACTACACCATGAAGGATTGAAAAACTGAATCGCCCGCAAAGTCCCCCTGCTCAAGAAAGCCCATCTGAAGTTTGCCAATGAACATCAGAATGATTCAGAGGAGAACTGTGTGAAAGTGTTGTGGTCAGATGAAACCAAAATCGAGCTCTTTGGCATCAACTCACCTCGCCGTGATTGGAGAAGGAGGAATGCTGCCTATGACCCCAAGAACACCATCCCTACTGTCAAACATGGAGGTGGAAACATTATGCTTTGGGGGTGTATTTCTGCTAAGGGGACAAGACAACTGCACCGCATCAAAGGGACGATGTACAGGGCCATGTACCGTCAGGGTCAGGACATTGAAGCCAGCCAGGGCATTGAAAATGGGTCATGGATGGGTATTCCAGCATGACAATGACCCAAAACACAAGGCCAAGGCAACAAAGGAGTGGCTCAAGAAGGAGCACATTAAGGTCCTGGAGTGGCCTAGCCAGTCTCCAGACCTTAATCCCATAGAAAATCTGTGGAGGGAGCTGAAGGTTTGAGTTGCCAAATGTCAGCCTCGAAACCTTAATGACTTGGAGAGGATCTGCAAAGAGGAGTGGGACAAAATCCCTCCTGAGATGTGTGCAAACCTGGTGGCCAAATACAAGAAACGTCTGCCACCAAGTACTAAGTCATGTTTTGCGAAGGGGTCAAATACTTATTTCACTCATTAAAATGTAAATAAATGTATAACTTTTCTGAAATGCGTTTTTCTGGATTTATTTGTTGTTATTCTGTCTCTCACTATTCAAATAAACCTACCATTAAAATTATAAACTGATAATTTCTTTGTCAGTGGGCAAATGTACAAAATCAGCAGGGGATCAAATAATTTTTTCCCTCACTGTACATACCGCGTTTACCCTGGACAGCTCACTAAACTGTTACTCCTGTCATATTCTTGTTGAATTAGGCTATGTTATTTATCAGACAAGGCAAAAGTTCTTCACGTTCAGTTTGTCAGTGTCGACATAACGTCTCCATTCCCTCCTTCAGGGAACAAGGGTTATATACGTAACAGAGAACTGAAAATGCTTTTCACTTTTGAAAACATTTACAAAAATGTCTTTACTTGGTGTCATTCTGTTCCTTGGTTTATGTAAATTCCAACAATATCTTGTTTAATTTTCCATCATTTTGTTTGTCTGCTGTTTTTCTTTCTTTTATTTTGTGGCTCTGTGGCTATTAAGTTAAGTTAAGTTAAGTTAGTTTAGCATGCTAATCATTAGCATGTTAGCTAATGTTTGTGTGTGTGTGTTCCTCCTCACACTGAAAAATCTCTTCAGCATCAAGGTCTTGTCTGTGGCACAGTGCGATAATCGTTGCACATTCAACTATTCCCATATGTGGCAATGTCCAAATGGTTTTTGATATGCCAAGTAAATTGTGTTCTTAATTTTATGTGTTCTCAGAATGTTTACATTTTTATACCATGTAATCGTTTTTTTTTGTTTTTGATTTTTTTTCTGTATTCATTCTTACGTTGAATCAGTCCTAGGCAGGAGCGTAGCAGGAGTAGCACGTAGCACTGTTAGGAACAGACTTGTTACTTAATTTTGAGTGAACTAACATATCACAAGGCGATTCATCTTTTGGGCACGTCTGCCATGAGCTTCAAATCTCCTGTTTTCTCTCTCCTTCTTTGCTCTTTGGTGGTCTGGGGTAAAATGCACCCCAGAAAAAAGTAGAGGACAATTACGTCCTTTTTTCAAACACACACTGTAAGTATGTGTTATGTTGCGATGACACGAATCACGAGATCATGGAACATGGAAATTTCCATGTTTTGATTTAACCTACTGTAACGCCGTGTCTACACTGGATGCGAGCGACATGATCATGCGACAAAAGACAATAGAACCCGTTAAGAACCTTGTCACTTCGTGCCAGATCCAGTGTGTGTTAAATGCTCTCCTACTTGTCGCTTTGGATAAAAGCGTCTGCTAAATGAGACATAACTGATTATAGGGATCTGCTGTCTTTTGTTGCGTCGTGTTGCTCGTGTCCAGAGTAGATTTATCCTTTCCCAATAAAGCAAAGTTGTTTTATGCTGAATACTTATCTTATCATACTTTATCATATTGTAGTACTTTAATTCAAATTTAATATCACAAAAATAGGTTCCTGTAAGCCAACATGGCATGTTCCCAAAATTGCCACTAGGGTTCTCTAAAACGCCAGTTGGTATTCTATTTAGATTTTATTCTTATTTACTTACTTTGTACATTATGTACTTAATTTGTTTGCCTTTGAGGGTCACATCACCTGACAGTTCCCCCTCCCCCACTTTTAAAATTGCTGCTACGCCCCTGATCCTATATCACTAGAACCTTGTGGCGCAAGCTTCCTCCATGTGGTGGAACATGTTAAGCCGTATCATTTCCAACATTCCCCCGGTTTCACAGACAAGGCTTAAGGCTAGTCATTATGTTTGGTTTGGGTGTTTAAATCCTATGTCAGGCAACTTCTGAACCATGTTTATATATGTTCATTTTTAAGTTATTTATGGATATCATGTCTTAATATGAGTGTCAGTGATGAATTGATTTTCCAAAATAGAATTTTTGTATTAGTACAAGAAACCGTCCTTCATGGTCAGTGTATATTTTCACAATTGCAAAAGTAACATTTAGAGCATTTCAAAGTAACATAAAACCCATGTCTAAAAATATTTTTAAAGTTCAAGCCAACCAGCCAAGAGGTGAATTACAATATTAGAAACATTTATTTGAAGCAAAAAATCATTTGAAAATCAGAAAAAAGACAAGGTACAAGACTGTGTGCTTAATGCCTTTCATGAGGGAAAGAACTACAGTTCCATCAAGCATTGCGAATGACATATTCATATAAAAAAATTATGGATAAATATTAAACTATTAATTTAAAGTTGTTGATTGCATCTATAGAAACAATACATTTTAAGTTAATCACAAAATATGCCTATATGTACATACAAATTGAAGTATTTTGAGATAGTAAGGAGACTGCTTTTATTATATCATTCGCTGTGCCGTGAAGAGCTCTTTTGGTGCGATTTGCTTGCTGATTGTTTGAATTTTCTGTACAGCATCATGTAATGTAATGTAGTTTTTCATTCAATTCAATTCAGCTGTAAAATAAAATTTTCCAAATCTCTAAATAATGCAAACAGATGGCATCAACAAAAGCATATGCCATTCATTAACAAACTCGGAACTCACAGTAGGTCTGTCTTTAAAGGTTTATAAGTAAACATTTATAAGTTACCGTTAAAAATGCCTGACAATTTTTACTTCTGTAACCCGACTGTTACACTCCTTGTACAGTGTTAAGTAGTAAAACTTGCATAGATATTTTTAATCTGTGCAATTGCTTGCTGCTTAATTGTGATTGTTTTAGCTCAGTTTAGGATCAGCGGAGGGAGAAAAACTCAGTTCATACTCACCAGGCAGCAGCTTTAAATTTGAAGTGAAAGGAGACCCGGGGGCAAATGTCAGCCTGGTTGCTGTGGATAATGCCATCTTTCTGTTGAGTAAAAACCATCTGACGCAGAAGAAGGTCATTTACAGTACACATTACTTTTCATTAATGCAGAAAATCTTGACAACTCTTGGTTTTTCCTGTAGGAGATTTATGGATACTCATATCTCTGTTATTCAGGTGTGGGAGGTGGTGGGTCAGGGTGATATGGGCTGCACCGCAGGAGGAGGCAGGAATAATATGGGTGTTTTCAGTGATGCAGGACTGGTGTTTTATTCCAGCACAGGAGAATCTACTGACTTCGGATCAGGTGCTTCACACACACTTGCTCTGTTAATTTTAAAGATTAAAACGATATCCTTCCGTACTGTCAGATTAGGATAGACTGGCAATAGGGTTCCCCTAGATTTTGTATGTGTAATGTAAATAAACAAAATTTAGACACCAAGTAGAAAATTACAAGGATTTAAAGGGAGAAAAACTGCCATTTCAAATTAATTTCAGACAAATGAAAGTATAGTGACAATTAATATATATGAGCTACATAATATAGCAGACAATATTTTGTATTTTATGCATGGTGTATATGATACATATTGTGAGGGCTTATAAACTTTGCGTTGTGATGAGCGGGTATAATATTGCAACATTACATTGGTCCTGTGGTGTTTTTGCTCCCAATCTAACCAAGAGAAGGACAAGTGCATTTCCTTTTTTGATGTTTAAGCTTTCTTTTGGTTTCATGGATCAATCCTAATAATATTTATTTTTCACTCCTTATTAATTTCAATATGGTATCTGAATGTCATTTCCATATAAAAATATCTATTATGTTATTTCATGTATCGTAGTTTAATGAAAACCTATTGTTATCTGAGGTCAAAGAAGTTAGAATCAACCTTAACAGGATAAACTGAAATTTCAGCACAACTTCTGCTCACAAATTTTAAGCCTACTATTGGACCATTTAATGTAAACGTCATATTATGTAACTACACATTACAATGCAAGACAGGGGTGCCATATGTGAACAAATGATCTATGAGCCTGGCCTGAACACTCTGTCTGTTTGCAGGTCATGGTGATCCTGGAAAAGACAAAAGACATGTGTAGTGTGGCATTTAGCAGAGCTCACAGACAGCAGGTTTCGGTACCGGCCGGCTCCTCCAAGCTCATTTCATATGCCATCATCCCTCTTAAAACAGGAGAGCTTCCTCTACAGGTCACAGCCATTGCGCGTTCTTTTATTGAAGCGGATACAGTGAGGAAGAATCTACGTGTGGTAGTGAGCGGGCTCCTAAAACATCTCACACTTACTTATGGAAACAGTTTTGTGATATATATTACATAATACATGTTGTGTGTTCTGTGAAAGTGTATCAAACTACGTTTTCACAAGTTTTTGTGTGTGTGTGTGGCATATGCTGTATCTGGTGTTTTAGGTAGAAGGCATCCAGAGAATCAAGTCAAGGAGCTTTGTGTTGAACCCCTCTGAGAAAGGAGACAGTGGTGAACTTGCAGGTTTTTTTTCAGAACAATAATTAGATGTTCAAATTTCACAGTTTTGGAAGTAATGTTGCTTTTGTCTATGCATTTTGTGAATGAATTAATATATTTCTTTAATTGTTTTTCTGTAATGAATGGTTATTTCTGTGATGTTTGTGTGTTATTGGTGCATTTTATTCTTTTAGAATTTTTCATTTGTGTTTATTATCAGGGAGACAGGTGATAAAAGTGGAGAAAATGGAGTTAAAATCAGTGGTACCAAATTCAAAGCCTAAGGCATTCGTCAATGTCAGAGGTTTGTATTTATTTTAGAAATTATATCAGATAATATTTAAGATTATTATGACTATATTTTGGATAATGTCTCCTTTCTTTGTTGCTAATTAAGCACTTTTGACATATTAACAGCTCACATATAGATATTATTTTTCATTAGTAAAGAGTATGGCTGTGTAGAAATAGGAAATTGTCTATGTGTGTGTCTCTACAGGTGATTTGCTGGCAGACAGCATTGATAACTCTATTAAGGAGGACTCTCTGGCAGCGTTGATCCGGATGCCCGGCGGGTGTGTCGAGCAGAACCTGGCCAGAATCACGCTGCCTCTCATTGCCGCCCATTACCTGGACCGCAGTGGAAACTGGAACGCTGTGGGAATAGATCGCAGACAAGAGGCCATCAAATACATCCAGACAGGTGCACAATGAGACTCAAATATGAACGAACATCATTCTTTCAGATGTTTTAGATAATTTTTTTATATTTTTATTTTTTATAGGTTATGAAAATCAACTTAATTATCGAAAAAAGGATGACTCATACCCTCCCTATGCCAAAGAAGGCACCAGCACATGGTACTCATGCTAACACATTACTGATCACAGCTTCACATTGAACATGTGTCTGTCATGTTAATGTGTCTTTATGTTCTGTCCATCTCAGGATCACTGCATACGTGGTGAAGGTTTTCTCCATGGTAAAATCATTTATAAACATCAATGACAAGAATCTGTGTGGCCCTCTGGTGTACCTGCTCAAGAATAAACAGCATCCTGATGGATCCTTTCAGGAGGACAATCCTGTCTACGACACCAGTATGATGGTGAGTATTGTTTGCGAGAATAAATGTGATAACATTAATTGTAGTAGTTTCATAATAATTATTAAAAGGGTAAAACTGCTATCTGAATGCTTTCTCACAGTACTAACATATGTCGTTATGTTCACTGTGTTGGTATAAAGGGAGGCCTGCAAGGCTCTGAATCCAGAGTGTCTCTGACCGCATTCGTGCTCATTGCTTTGGCAGAGGCACAAAATGCTCTTACCTGCCAAGAGCCAGGCCTCAACATACAGGTAACTTAATTCTTTCTCCTATACAAACACACACAAAAGTGGGACATTAACACATATACATACATGTGCATTCACAGCATAAAAGTAACACACAAACTTTCTGAACTGAGGTAACACATGCTCACACGCTGTTAGAAAAAGGATAGAAATAAATCAAGAAATGAATCAAACGTCAAATTTTTCTGAAATGTAAGATAACAAGCCATTCAAAAAATATTATTTTTGCTTCTGATAATATTCCTGTTAATCAATATAGGGCAATTCCAGTAAAGCAGTGGAGTATCTAAGGCAGAATTTCCCTCGACTGAAGAGGCCGTACACAGTGGCTATAGCATGCTACGCTTTAGCAGTATCCAACCATGGCTGCATGAAGAGCATGCTGTTAAAGTTTGCCTCAACGGGTACATAAATATATAACCTCAATTTTTACAGTTACCTTTCCAATAGGTACTGTTTCACAAGGTCAGTCTTTATCTCCTCTTGTCTTCTATCTGTCTTCTTCTGTCCACAGATCGTACCCACTGGACTGACTCTGATAATCGCTTTTTCACACTGGAAGCTACTGGCTATGCATTGTTAGCACTGATCAAAGGTGGTCATATGAAGGAGGCAGTTGCCCCTTTTCAATGGTTAAATGAGCACCGTGACATCGGAGGAGGGTATGGCTCAACTCAGGTAAGATATAAAGATTTATAAAGATTAAAGATTTTTTTATAAATAAAATTTTTTTTAAATTAAGGAACAGAAGCAATGATGTTAATATATCCCCTTTGACTCGTTAGCCTCTCACTATATATTTATATTATATTGATAATACAGGGACAAATGGTATATTATACAATTACAATTTATACAATTTTATATATGTCATAACACCTTGTGAGATGACAGGGAATTAAAATTTTGAGCCTCTTCTACCCCATGAAGAATGGTTATTGTTTTACTCTGTACAGATCTAGGGTTCTGTTGAGCTTGAATTCTTTGTGGGGCAATCTCTACATCAAAGCCACTAGACCAGGATTCATTAGGGGTGGGGGAAAAATCGATACAGCTTAGTGTCGCGATATTTTCTGCGGCAATACTGTATCGATACAGGGACGCCAAGTATCTATCTTTTATTATACTATTTAGTAGAATAACAAAATACATTTCTTTACAGTCCACTAGATGGTGGTGTTGAGTTTTTTTCTAAAATCCTTTAATGCACGGAAAGCCGTTGATTATCCCGCTTATTAGGGGTGCTCGATCTACCGGCTACCGATCACTATCGGCCGATATTCACGTTGGGATGATCGATCGACAGTCTCTAAAAGGCCGATCTCAAAAAACTATCTCAAGCTGATGACGCTGCCATGAGAAGTTTGGCACGACCTGCAGCGGTACCGTCTCAGTCTCTGTCCGACGCGGGTGAAATAATTATAATGCTGAAGGTGAGGTACTCAGGTATTCAACACAGGAATTGTCACTTGCACAGTAGAGGCAGTGTCACAACGTCACTAAAGTTTATAAATTTCATTACTTTGTAATTTCCTCACCGAGTCTACTGCTGCGCTGCAAGTAGAGGTCTGCATTACGCGGCTCTCCCACGGAAACCGCGGGACCCTGACCGAATGTTTTGCGCCGCGGGATTAAATTCCCAAATAAAACGCGGTAGCGGTCGGTAACTCTGGTGTAATTTGAATGGGAGAGGGCGGTCTAACAATATCCCGTTCCCGATGTCCATTTAGAACAGCATATCTGTGCTTTATTCTTATTGACCACCGGTACAGCCTGCACTCGGACTGTTATGCACGCGCTGCACGCATGCTTTAAACGTCACGCGTTTTATTTGCGGGGTCTGTGCGCAGCATGTGCATAACGATGCTCAGAGCAGGCTGGACCTGTAGTAAATATACGGCCCTCAGACAGAACAGGCAGGCTGTCGAAGACTGACAGAGCAGAATAAGGATGAAGCAAAGTGTGGATGCGCTGTCCTTGAAGGACGTTCAACTCGGTTTTGTTTATATTTTGCTTAGCCTATAATTTTAAATGAAAGATGTCGTATTTATTTATTTTTCTCTGAGACACTTTTCCTAATGTGTTAACAGAAAAATGTCAAATGAATTTAGTATTTTGACAAGATGAATAAAAATAGCTAATGGGCTATTTTTGTACAACCTACATTTTTATTTATTTTTCTCTCTGCAACACTTTTTTCCTATTGTGTTGTCTATGTTAAACTAATTGTATCCTGACAAGACGAATAAAAATAAGAAATACAATTTTTGTACAACATTTTTATTTTCTCTGACACTTTTTTCCTTTATGTGTTGCATAAAATATTAAACAAATTTTGTGTCTTAAGATAATTCATATAAATTCAAGTCAAAGTCAATAAATTCAAGACTTGACAAGACGAATAAAATAACATACAATTTTGTGCAGACTACACTTTTATTTGTCAGCCTATCTCTCTTTCTTTCAGTAGTGGAAATTTAAATGTGAGATTCTGGAAACGAGATCTAAATTTAGCGGGAACGGTGGGGTCTGGAAGAAAATTATTCTAAGCAGACAGCAGGTGAACAAAGAGTGAATATATAGTGAGAGCTGGTGGGTGCGGAATAGAACCTTGCGGGAGCGGGAGGAAATGTACTTTCAAATGCCCCGAGTGCTGAAGGGTCCGCACAACATTTTTTGTACAAGTTCAAGTTGCATTGTTCAAAATTCCTGTAGTAGCACAGCAGTGCATACCTGTTAACATTTAATTAAGGTTGACTAGACTAAACTGTAATACAAATAGTTGAGTTTGCCAGGTGCATACAACATTTATGACAGGTTTTCATGAAAGTGTTGGTCAGTTTGTCTGCTTGACAATCCCATTTTGCACTGCAACAATAAAATTTAAGTGAGATAAACAAACTGAGAAATTTTTCTTTTAGTTAAAACAGATGATGCCAAAGTTTTCGTTTGGGGACATAATTTGAAGTTGGAAAAAGGTAATAAATCGCAATATATCGCAGAATATCGCAATATATTTAAAATCGCAATAATATTGTATCGTGATAATATCGTATCGTGGGGCCTCTGGTGATTACCACCCCTAGGATTCATAGCGGAGCCAGTCAGAGAGGTCATATAAAGTAGGTACAGTGCCAGGTTGGCGTAATGTATAATGGCAAAACTCAACTCTGCTCCAAAGGTTGCTTGCTCAAAAGACATGCGACTTGGGACACACAATTCAGCTCAATGTCACCCTCGGGTTCTAAAGTTTTCAGCAAGCCCACTAATGACTGTACCTGAAGGGCAAACTTCTGGAATGCAACTGCATCTTCACGCTTCATATGAGGGACTTCCAGGACACTGGACATTTTCCTCACAGCTAGTTGGTGGGGTTGACCGAACCTCTCTGGAGGGCCCCCATGATATCAGTAAATGGGGTAAGCAAATTCAAATAAGCATCAATCATCTAACAGCTATCAGCTTAGCTTCATCTAACTTTAAGTGGTCCACAAGTATCTGATATCTAAAGTATTCAGTCTGGAGGAAGCAGATTCTCTAAGGCTATTTGAAGTCTGGCAAACTCACTTGTGCTGAACTTGGGGATGGTAGGAGTAGGCCCTTTATACACATGCTTGGACACTGATGTATGGGCTAAAAGTGGATTGTTCGACTCTAACCCCAGATGCTAGGTGACTTGGCTGAGCAGGCATGGACCCAAGTCAGGGGGAAGAAACTGACCTCTGGGCCCATAAGGGTTTCAGATACGAGGGCTTTGCAGAATGAGGAGAATATCTTGAGTTCTTCAAGGTGTTGGAGATGGTGAAAATATTATGTAGGAGGGGGGGGGGGGTGCTCTTGATGAGTCTCAAGAGGCTCTTGAGAGACACTCAATTTCTTAGGTACGTCTGGTTGGTGTGTAGCTGTGCCAGATTTGTTTAAATTTAAAGTCTCCATAACCCTTGACAGATCTGACTCAGGCTCAGGCCAAGGTGGAAGTTCAGGCCACTCTTCCTCATCAGCTGATGGGGCCAGCTCATGTTGGTCTACATAGCAGGAAGGGCGTTTTACCTTCTTTGCACATTCACTTTGTAAACACTGGGTCAGTACTTCCCCTTTAGAAAAAAGGTAAATCAACGACGATTTTAAGGTTGTAGGAGAAAATGAGATTGGAGTTTTTTGCCCTTCCCTAACTTATTTGAACCGGAGTGCACAGAGTATGCATGCGCATCGCAGAGCTAGTGCAAGACGAGCATTTAAGGTTAAAAAGTATATATATTTTTTAGAAAATGACATCATTTCGCTAGATAAGACACTTATTCCTCAGCTGGGATCGTAGAGCCCTTTGAAGAATCAGAATCAGATTCGAAGACACTTGTTAGTCCAAATAAATAAGATTAGAAGCCAAAGAAGATAAAAGCCAAGATTAGAGAAGCTGTCCTCGGTAAAATGACGAGCACACAACAAAAGGTTTGAATTGTATTGCTTTGGTATCATGGAAAAAAATTATTTTCTTCATAGTAAAGTTGAGTTGTGCTAGAGAAGAAGAAGAGCTGCTTTAGTAGTATGTTATTTCCATGGTTATTTTTCCACCCTGGTTCCAAAACCCCTTTGTTTGGCCTCCCTAAGGCAGACAAACTTATTTGTAACACTGTTCCTGAACAATATGACCCCAATATTTATCTGCATCACATTTTACAAAGGACAGCTTCCAGAACCTAACAGAGTGCAATTCCGACTACACACAAAAGCTTCTCCTGCAGATGTATAACAGTTTTACTGCAGTTAATGCAATACCGTTGTAATTAAATAATACTACATTGAGTACATATTATCTTTGCCCTTTTCCTATACAGTTACTGCACTTAATTTTAAATGTTTAACATTGTATCTAAAATGTATAAGAAAATTACCCAAAAAAAACATACCACTCTGAAATGTCCAGTAAAATCAGTGCTTGCAAAGGTTCTGCACAATCCTCTTGTTCGTAAACATTCTCAGGGTCTGAATTGGGCTCGATTTGGTATGGCAAAATTGATGACATCGTTAATATTTACAGCTGAGCAGATGAAACTCACAGTTATGGTAAGGGGCTTGTCATTTTCGGAACACGATCTAAGCGGTTCACCAATCACAACACACTGAGCACATTTCATATTTTAGAAGGGGAGTCTTCATCGACACAGGAGCTAAACAGGGCTATTGAGAAAGACTGAGAAGAGATTTGCTCCAATTATGTAAAATATGTGAAAAATAATGCGTTTTTTTGGAGCAATCAAGTATGAAAATCTATTCTAGTACATTCCAAAAACCAAATCAAGACTTTGTAAAAGGGCATAATAGGGCCCCTTTAAAGGGAACTTTCCCCAACACTGATAATTAGTGTCCTCTAACAAGATATCATAATAATGCATAAGTAAAAGCTGTACCTTTTTTTTTTTAAATCCCCAGTCCACTATGGTAGTACTACAAGCCCTCTCTGAGTACCTGGTAAAGAGGCCTCCTCCTTCTAAACGTACATTAAGGGTGGAGCTCCATGTGCCTGGTGACAGAATTACTCTGTGGAACTTCCTTCCCAAAATGGTCCATGGTGTTGGTGTGCTTGACTGGCCAGCAAACTCACCAGACCTGAACCCCATAGAGAAACTATGGGGTATTGTCAAGAGGAAAATGAGAAACAAGAGACCAAAAAATGCAGATGAGCTGAAGGCCACTGTCAAAGAAACCTGGGCTTCCATACCACCTCAGCAGTGCCACTGTCACGGAATGCCAGGGAAAACAAGATAAGATCCATGTGCAGTTTAATGAAAGTAACAAATTAACAAAACATAACTAAAACGTGGCAAAAGGTAATCCAACACTGAGAGAACAGGAAACACGATGAACATAAGACAACTAAGAACTCAGAAGACACAATCTAGCAGCCAAGACAGACAGAGTGAGCATGGTATATATAGAGGGATAATGAGTAATTGATAACAGGTGAACATGATCGAAACTGATAACCAGGTGCTAATGATCAGAACAGAAAGACAAGCAAGGGACTATGGGAAATGGAGTTCAACACATAACAAAAACAGGAGAGTGCCCTCAAGTGGCCAGTCCAGGGAACCACAACCAGACACTGTGACATTACCCCCCCTCTACGGAGCGGATACCAGACGCTCCACCAGAAAACATAAAAGTTCAGGAGGGAGGTGGAACTGAGGCGGACCAGGGGGAGGGATGGCAGGCCAGGACCATGCCAAGGAACGGGCTCAGGGAACAGAGGTAGACCAGGGTCTAAGAGCGGAACCGGCAGGGTGGAAAGCCAAGGCGGGACCGGCAGGACGAACCAGCAGGGCCCCAACCATACAGGAACCCCAGCAGATAGCCAGGACAGAGCTGGAGGAATGAGCCAGTGAGGCTCCTGCAAACCAAAACCCTGGCAGGCAACCAGAGCGGAATCGGAATCCTCAGCAACTCAGGAGAAACTGAACACAAAAACAGGAGAGCGCCCTCAAGTGGCCAGTCCAGGGCACCACAACCAGACACTGTGACATTACCCCCCTCTATGGAGCGGATACCAGACGCTCCACCAGAAAACATAAAAGTTCAGGAGGGAGGTGGAACTGAGGCGGACCAGGGGGAGGGATGGCAGGCCAGGACCATGCCAAGGAACGGGCTCAGGGAACAGAGGTAGACCAGGGTCTAAGAGCGGAACCGGCAGGGTGGAAAGCCAAGGCGGGACCGGCAGGACGAACCAGCAGGGCCCCAACCATACAGGAACCCCAGCAGATAGCCAGGACAGAGCTGGAGGAATGAGCCAGTGAGGCTCCTGCAAACCAAAACCCTGGCAGGCAACCAGAGCGGAATCGGAATCCTCAGCAACTCAGGAGAAACTGAAAACAAGAGCAGAGAGAGGTTAGTAACAGCCTCAACGGCTGCAAAAGGACCAGCCGATTGCTTCGCAACGGTCCCCGTTAGCTCCCGGACTGAATAACCTGTGGGCTCCCGGACTGGAGCGGGTATGTCAAAAAAATTATGTTTTTTGAACCTTAAACCATGTAAACACATTGCATTACACCAAATACACAAAATAAAGCTCTTTTTAGCAACATGATATGACCCCTTTAAATATCTATATTTGTTGTTTCATAGTGACTGGGCTCAGTAGCAAATTAGCAAGATCAGTACTATAGGGATAGTTTATACTGTAAGTTACAGATACCTGAAGCAGCTGCAGTAACATTTTATCGATGGTTGGCCAGTTTACATGTCAAACAGAAGTACGAGCCTCAGTAGGCGGTTCTTGTCGGGAGTGAATGACAATGTAAGTAGATGCTGTTGGATGTGCAGAGAGCAAATTTGCGGTTCTGGCATAGTAGTAAAACATTCAGGTCTTTACTGAAAACATTTGATTTTACTTAGCCCACCCCTAGTGCCGTCCCTGCCTATTTCCATACTGCTACGATTAAGGCTGATGAGTAATACCTGCCAGGATGCCGTCAATGATCCTCCTGGCAAAGGCTGGGATCGTTCTTCCAGGAATTTCACAACAAACTTACCAGGACGTGTTACGCCCCCTACTCAGTGCACATTTATCCCTTCACTTCTGCTGCCCTCACCTCCATTGATGGCACTGAAGACAAGGGTTATGGCAAGCTACCCCCTCAGGCGGTTGCTGTGCATCTCTGCCCTCTATCGGCCCTGGGATTGAAGGCTCATGCGGTGCATCCATCCAAGCCCTGCAGGACCACCTCCTCTCTAGAGGGCAGGGCTTATTCGGCGGCTGGCCAGGCTGGCTCAGTGCTCCATATGATCCCGGTGCTCCAAGTTTTTCAGGCCATACTTTTCAGAACAATGGACAACTCCGGCTCGAATTCTGATGCCTTTAAAGAGCAGGCAATTGGCAAGGCCATGGCCAGCCTGGTGATGCTATAATGACTTTAGTTGAACCTAATGGAGATCAAGGACATTGACATGGTCACCTTCCTTGACTCTCTAGTTTCCTCCATGGAATTATTTGGCCCTTCAGTGGATGGTTTAGCTGAGAGCTTCCCGGCGGCACAAAGGTCATCACAGGCTATGTGTCTTCAGACGGCTAAACTCTACCTATTATCTAAGCACCAGGGACCCTGCCCCAGAGTGATGTTGGACCCTGAGCCACAGAAGCCGCCCTGATCTCAATGCAGAAAGGAAGAGAAGTGGGTCAGGTCCAGCTGAGCCCGGACTACCCTTAAAAGAAGTCTCGTGCTTGCTCTCCGTTCCCCCACTTAGCTCTGGGCGATGGAAGCTCTGTTCAGTTTGCCACTCGAAAAGACTCAGATCACTTTGGTCCAGTGGCCGGGCATGTCAAGTTACTCCAGTTTGCTCGCAGACCCCCTTAATTCAGAGTTATTTTTCAAACTTCGGTATGGTACTACGATTCACATGTTCTCCGGGTTGAAGTGCAAAGTCTACTTGCAAAAGGGGCAATAGAGACAATGAGTCAAGCTTTTAAAGCCGTTACTTTCTTGTTACCAAGAAAGATGGCGGGCTCAGGCCCATTCTTAATCTCAAACACGTGAACCGTCCGCTGATGAAACGGCCGCTGAGGATGTTGACTTTGAAACAGATCCTCCCACAAATATGCCCCGCGGACTGGTTTTTATTGGTGGATCTGAAAGATGCTTACTTTCACATCCAGATAATCACTCATCACAGACCGTTCTTGAGATTCTAATTCAAGGGGGTGGCTTATCAATATACAGTCCTGCCCTTCAAGCTGTCTCTGGCCCTGAGCACTTTTACCCTCTGAGCACCTTGGGCTGAAAATCAATTTGGCTAAGTGCTCTGTCTCCCAGCCAGTGAGTCGTCTTCCTGGGGACAGTTATCGACTCTGCCCAGATGCGGGCCTGGTTTACGCTGGAAAGCTCACTGACATGAGATTGGGGACGTCTTGTCCCTTCAGAGTTTCCAGAGGATGCTCAGCCTTATGTCACCTGCCTTCTCTTCGATTCCATTAGGCCTGCTTCACGTGCGGCCCACATACGGTTGTACTGATCTACAGAGATGTCAGCATTCACACATACATTCTCGACACAGATTTCACAATTAAATTCCGATTCACAACCTTTGGATTCAATTAGATTCATTTGTAAATATATACAAATGTAGGCTATGTATATATTGTGTGTGTATATATACACACACACACACACACACACACACACACACACACAGTGGAGATAAAAATTTGAGAAAAAAATTATAAATGCTTGATTTTTTTTCTGAAACATTGCCATAATCTTCATCGCTCAAAATTTTAAAGAATATTAGCTGTAGGTATGCCACTGTTCTACTAACTTGGTTGACAAAATAACCAGAGAATTAAAAAAACAAACAAAAAAAAACTTTATTTTGTGGAAAACACAGTGATCACAATTAGACAACAGTAACCACTGTAGCATGAAAGACGATTACAACTAAAATTCTGGAGGGTTACAGCTGTCAGAAATTAGTAGTAAGTGTAGAGGCCCATTGAGGCGGGCAAGTTGGTGACGTAGAACGTGGGCAGACATTATGCAAATGTATTACTTCGTGATGTAGAGCTGTAACAGAATAAGATTCAAATTCCTGACGACTCGTTTAGGCGATTGCGAGCCGACTCTTTTTTTTTGATAGACAATAACTTTATTTATCGTGCACTGTCGGCTTCACAACTTTGCAGATAGTTCATGTTACATGACACACTACATGAAAGGTAATATTCGAAAAAGCATAATAGGGGCACTTTAAAAGAACACACGTAAGTGCAAATTAAATGTACTATTCTTGCCACTTAAGTACATTGTATTAAGTATTTGTAATTCATTTAAAATGTATCACATTTTAAAGTTATATTAAATGCAATAAGTTTAACTTTTGAGTGATTGTTTTAAACCACTTAAGGGGGATCTTTATATGTACAATTATATGTTCATAATTGCTTCTAGTGTCTTTAAAATATGGTTAAAGGGTACTACTAATGTACTGACAAGAAATTAATGTTAACTAAAATATAATGTAATTTAAAGTCATTTATCTACACCATTTCAATCAAAGACAATACATGCATTGTCATATTTGAAGTTGTTTTATGTAGACGGTGTTTTATTGCACAGTAATATTACATACATGCAGAAATGGGCTGTACAAGACTTGCTTTAATGTTCAAAAAACACATTATTTTTCAAATACTGTACATTATTGTAGGTCCTCTATGCCTCGCCTCTCTCAAGCACATTGTTTTCAACAAAGTTACTTCAACAGTTACTCTGTGCTGCGCAAAACTCGGAAGGCCAAATAAAATGCTTTTGCTTTCGCACTGAAATACACAGTCATGTCAGAGTCTCCCTGACATGGCTGCCACAACACTACTGCGGTTCCTGAAACCACGCCTTTTTTCTTTGCATGCACATTTGGGCGGCGTTATGCAAATCTTCCCACATAGTGACGTAGATATGTGGGGGCGTGTTAGAACGAGCCATTTTAGGTAGGTGTGGCTGACTCTTAACTTTGATAAAGAATATCTCTTTGGATTTGAGACTTTAGTCTTTGCAACTTTCCAGATCTTCTTTATGTACCAACAGCTTAACACTCCAAAGAGAAAGGAAAAATTGAAATCGCATCATATGACCCCTTTAAGACAAAGCTGATATCTCAATGAAACATATAAGAGAACACCCCTTAGTATCCTGAGCGTAGAGTGACCTTTGTCAGAGCCATAGCCTTGTGGGCAGCACATTGATGTGAAGCACAACTGCACTTCAGACAACATGGGTTTGAATCCCAGCTAAAGGTACTTTTCTGCTCCTGTTCAATTCTCACCTGTCCAATTGTTTACTGTCTCAACTCCTACTGTCCTGATGTCCATTTATATATAAATGCATCATTCATTCATAATGGAGTCTTGCAAGAGATTACAGCAAGACAATAAAGAGATCTCTCATGTTTCTCACACGTTTCTCTCCCATTGTCATATTGGATTCCTTTCTTTTGGAATTTTCTCATGTCTCAGTTGTGTCTACTTTTATTTCTACAAAGGATTCTGAGACACTGTTGAGACTAAAATGAGAAAAACATGAGAATCACCACTACTTCTCCTGAGGTTAGAAAGAGCAACCACTGAGCAATAAAATATTCCTATAATGGAGTCTTGATAGAGATTGCAGCAAGACAATAAAGAGATATTCGGTTTCTTCCACCACATTCTCTGTTTTGACTTTCTTTTCTTCTCAAATATTTGTCATGTCTCATTTGTGTCTACTTCCATTTCTCCTAAGGAGTTTTAGGTAGGGTGACCATATTTTAGTTTTCCAAAAGGAGGACAGTAGGGGGCGTGGTTCATGGGCGGGGCTTCGTTTAACAGTATCTGTAGCAAGGTTTTTTTTTGTTTGTTTCTTTGTTTGCTTATTTTGTTTTTATAATAAATAAAAAGAAAACAAGTAGAAAGAATAGAAATAGGGAATGCTAGTGTTAGAAGGTCATTATTTATAATATTACATAGCCTAATACAGCGTGTAGGCCTATGCCATGCCTCATCTTATTTGTTTTTGTTAATGTTTTATAAGCTAGTTTGTCATTGAATCTTACTGTTTTATTGTTGTTGTGCATTTTAATTAAAAAATAATTAATCCATCTTTTTTTTTTTTTTCTTAAAAGGTGAAAGGTGTATAGATGTAAGCAAAACAGACAATTATATTTTATTGTAAAACCTGACAAGATCGTGAAATCGAAAGTGAAAGCATCCGATGCCCGGCTTATAACATGGCAAAAGAGGAACTTCCATTCACAAAATTCAAATCACAAATAATACTACTGATGAAAAAGAACGGGTTGAATGTTAACTACTTTCGTTTCCATATAACTATAAACTATGATAAAAGTTCATCAGCATGCACTGATTAATAGCATGTTGTAATGCAAAAAAAAAAACTTGCTTGTGCAACCAACTGAGAATGTTAATCGCAAAAGAGCGACCAGTGGGAAGAATGAGTTTGGAGCCCTGAATTGCCCAACTCCCTCTGTCAATGATCTAGCACCCCCTCAGCACCTGCGTTCAAAATTCTCTGGTGCCGCCCCTGCTACATCGATGTATTTTTGAAAAGCAAAAATTAAGTTTGTCCAACTCTAAACCCAGTCCCCAAGTAAATTAGGTTATTAAATAAAAAACTAGCAAAACCAGTTGCGCGGTGTCCCCACCACTTTTCAAAGCAAAGTTACGCCACTGATAACAAATAAAAAGAAAATAAGTAGAAAGAATAGAGAATGCTAGTGTTAGAGGCTCTTTTTTCTTTGTAAATAAAACAAGTAGTTAGAATAGAAATAGAATAGAGAGTGCAAATGTTAGAGTGTCACGTTTTTTTAAAGGGGTGGTTGATTGCGATTTCACTTTTTTAATGTTAGTTAGTGTGTAATGTTGCTGTTTGAGCATAAACAATATCTGCAAAGTTAAGAAGCTGAAAGTTCAATGCAAATGGATATATCGTCTTTTAAAATTCTGACAGTTTAATGCCTACAAAAACGACTGATAAGGGACTACAACGAGTTACTTCCCGGGTCCGTTACGTCAAGAACCCAGAATTTGACATAAACCCCGCCTCCGAGAACACGCAGCAAAGGGGGCGAGGCCATGCTGTGCTGCTTTAGAGAAGAGGGAGAGAAAACTAGAGGTGCACGTAAAAATCTGTTCATATATGAATCGCGATTCTGTCTTCTAACGATTCTAATGGATTCACAAGTTTCAAAATCAATGTTTTAAAGCAGCGGTTTTCATCCTGTTCCTCGCGTCGCCCTGCTCTGCACACGCTCTGCATCTCTCTCTCTCTCTCTCACTCTCTCATTCAGTTCATCAGCTCAGTGAATACACTTATTTTCACATACTATAGCTATGAGAAGTGTTATACATGCGTGCGGTTGCTGAACTGTATTAAAGCTTTAATCAGAATAAAACCGTATATTAAAAGCTAACAGAAGCAGTAAGTTAGCATTTACAAATAACAGCGTATCTAAAAGTATGAGACAACAACAAACAAAAAACATAGGCCTACCATTAAAAGCCGTGCTTGCACAGGTTCTGCGCGATCCTCTTCACTAATATCCTCTGCATCTCAATCGGGCTCAAACTGATAAGCACAATAGAGGACGCCATTGTTTACAATACAACTGGAGCACATGCCGCTGAGCTGAGGGGCGGGACGTTTAGCCAATCACAACACACTGGGCTAGCTAACCAATCAGAGCCCATCGTGTATTTCTTAGGCGGGGGCTTCATAAAAGCAGGAAATGATCAGCGCATTCAGAGGAGAAGGGACAGAGAGGTGTGGAATAAAGGTAAATTATGTGAAAAAAATATGTTTTTTAACAAATGAAGCATTAACACATGTTAGACTGCACCCCATAAACACAATCAAGCCTAGAAAAAAAACAGTCAACCACCCCTTTAATAAAACAAAAACAAGCAGATACAATTAGAAGTAGCATTAGAATAGAGACTGCTAGAGTTAGAGGGTCAAATGAAGATGAAAGAGATGTGTTTTCAGCCGTTTCTTGAAAATATTAAGGACTCAGCTGCTTGGATTGAGTTGGGCAGGTTATTCCACCAGGAGGGAACAGTTAATGTAGAAGTCCATGAAAGTTATATCATAGGTAGAATGCAAAATTTTTCAATACAATCTTTTCAGTCAAATGTAATTTATGCAATATTTCAATCCTTGGAAAAAACGCGGACTTGGCAACCCTGCATCCAACAAGAGCTGCAGGAGTCAGATTTGACTTATCACAGGTCAAGAATAAGGAGAGATTACTGACAAGACCATGCTGGAGTATTTGCTGCTCAACAGATCCTGAGCTCATTGACAAATATCTGATCTTGTAAGATGTGCTTCCTTTACACAGAATGCGTGTGATCGCGAAATCGAAAGTGAAAGTAAACAGCGCAAACGTTCATTCAAAAATATTTAAATACACCGCATACTGAGAGCGGGTCCCTGATGCGCCAAAATTACATACATTCTTAGATAGTTTAAAGGAGTGGACATGAAAAACGCCGGAGCGAAACACATGTTGCGGGAGCAGGCGGCAATGGTCAGAAATTCAGCGGGAGCGGGATTCAGAAAACAGCCGAATCCCGAACATTTTGGGCAATTAAGAAATTATTTTTGTAGGTCCAGAAAGAGGACATGTCCGGGGAAACAAGTTAATTAATGTGACAACTAAAAACTAATAAAATTAATGCCGCGATTTCAATATTCATAAGGATTCATTTTTAGGTGTCGTCAATACGTCAGTTTTGTACGTTAAAATGCTGAAAATACGTCAGTTTCGTACGTTTAGAGGCTGAAAATACGTAAGTATTGTACATTTTAGTGCCTGTAAAAACGTAAGTAAATGTACGTTTTATAGAACCACATTTTACGTAAAATACATACGAATTATCATGAGATCACGTTGGGGGAACAGAGGACGTATGGTCACCCTAGTTTTAGGAGAAACATCTGAAATGCTGTTGATACTAAAATGAGAGATATACAAGAATCTCATCTAAATCTTTTAGGAAAAGCAACCACTGAGGAATACATTTTTCCTATGGGCAGCTAACAATACACTTAAATGTGAATTTAAATGTAATGTTTTCGACCACCTAAATGCATATTATTTGTACTTGATTTCAAATATATTGCAGTTTAAAATTACATTAATTGCAGTTAGTTCAACTTTTGAGTGATATTTTTGAACCACTTAAGTGGGACTTTAGTATATTTTATTTGTACTTTGAAATATGGTAAATATGTACTTCTGAATAATCAATTAATGTGAACTAAAATATACTTCAATGTCATATCATATATTTATTGCATGAAGTTGACATTTAGTATATTAAAAAAAATTACAAATTTACAAAATTACAATCAACACAAACACAAAATTGAAAACCCTCTATATTTATTGACAAAACAATCTCTAAAACACATACACAAAAACGCTTTTTGCTGATGCACAAGAAAACCCCAACACTATACACAGTTACAACACTTTAACTCACTTATTAGAGTCTGGAGAACAATGCAAAATTACTTTTCGCCATCATAGAAAACATCATTCTGTATTCATTGGGGACCTAAAAATGTCCACATGGTCAACATTTACTGGTATTACTATCCTTGTGGAGTCATTTGATCCCCATGACATATAGGATTACTAACACACAAACACACACACACACTTAATACAAAAAACATTCAAGAAAATTATCATTCAATGTACAACAAATGAGACCCTACCAAACTGTGTTACTTGTACCCCCGGTTTCACAGACAAGGCTTAAGCCTAGCCCCGGACTAAAATTTCATTCTGAGCTGTTTCAACTGAAAGAAAACGGATTGATCTTTAAAAATATATGTGCCTTTGTTTTGTCTCAAGATGCACACCAGTAATGTTTTTTTTAAGGCATGTTAATGAAAATTATTTAAATGTCCTAACTGAACTATGGCCTAATCCTGACTTAGTCTAAACCCTGTCTGTGAAACCAGGCCATAAATTCTCAAAACTTTACTAGCACCAAAATTAAACAGGATCGAAAGGTTTCTTCTAAAATCTTACTCCAGCATTAGTGAATGCAAGTTTGACTAAATAAATTAATTTATTAATAATAAAAAAATAACTCCAAATGAACTTGCTGGTAAGTGCTGTCTGTCAGTGTCCCAGAAGCTCTCCATCGGCAGTAAACTTCAAATATCATGAAGCTGCACACCATCTCTCCACAGTATGTGTGAACGGAAATGTTCCAAAGAGGCAGGAAAGTCAGAAAAAAATTGAGGAAAGAAAGAAAGAAAAAACAAACAAACAAACAGAAGAACAACAATTGTTATAAAACATATCCAATAGTCATTATAAATGGTTCAGTTGAGTGAAAGCAATAGACACAGTTGCAGTCCAAAGTTTATATACACCTTGCAGTATCTGCAAAATGTTAATGATTTAAGCAGCAAGATTTTAAGCAAAAAATTTTAAGGAAAAATTTAAGCATTTTGTAAAAAATAGCAATTTCTGCTCTGATGAAGAAGTTTATTCTGCAAGGTGTATGTAAACTTTTGACCACATCAGCATCACCTAAGAGGTAAATTACCTCAGTCATCAGGGCAACATCGTAGTAGAATGCTGGGAGATGTCAGATTTCCAACAAACACCAGAATTCCTGACCACACCATCTTCACTGACATTGGGCTTTAAAAATAGATAACATTTTTACAAAATGTTTTATTCCTACTTTACAGGGAATAAAACATAACTTTATCAATTACCAAAATATAGATAAAAATCCATGAAAATTAAAAAAGGTACCTTCAATTTTTTTTCTCAACTTGCCTTGCAAGCTTCTCTCGCACATGAATAATGTTCCTGTATTTATTATGGGCTGGCACAGCAAAGCTACTGTCCACTTCCTTTGGTTTGTTACCTGTAAAATATATGAGGATTAGAGGGGGATCTGTAAATGCACAGGTGGGAATATATTACTTGCAAATAGAAAAGATTCAAAGCAGTTAAAATCCATAGGGATAGTGACTTAATGGCACTTTTAGCTTGTAATGTGTGATCAGGGTGAGATGACTTGGGCAACAATTCATTAAAAACTTCTCCAATAAAACAATAAGTTTTTTTGGAGTATACTGTATAAGAAAGTGTATTGAAGTTTAGAAGAAAAATAATTAATGCACATAATATATACACTGAACAAAATTATAAACGCAACACTTTTGTTTTTGTCCCCATTTTTCATGAGCTGAACTCAAAGATCTAAGACTTTTTCTATGTACACAAAAGGCCTATTTCTCTCAAATATTGTTCACAAATCTGTCTAAATCGGTGTTAGTGAGCACTTCTCCTTTGCCGAGATAATCCATTACAGGTGTGGCATATCAAGATGCTGATTAAACAGCATGATTATTGCACAGGTGTGCCTTAGGCTGGCCACTCCACATCCAGCATCTTTACCTCCAAGATCGTCTGAGACCAGCCACCCGGACAGCTGCTGCAACAATCGGTTTGCATAACCAAAGATTTTCTGCACAAACTATCAGAAACCGTCTCAGGGAAGCTCATCTGTATGCTCGTCGTCCTCATCCGGGTCTTGACCTGACTGCAGTTCGTCGTCCCATTGTTGTGCCATTCATCCACGACCATCACCTCATGTTGCAGCATGATAATGCACGACCCCATGTTGCAAGGATCTGTACACAATTCCTGGAAGCTGAAAACATCCCAATTCTTGCATGGCCAGCATACTCACCGGACATGTCACCCATTGAGCTTTTTGGGATGCTCTGGATCGGCATATACCACAGCGTGTTCCAGTTCCTGCCAATATCCAGCAACTTCGCACAGCCATTGAAGAGGAGTGGACCAACATTCCACAGGCCACAATCAACAACCTGATCAACTCTATGCGAAGGAGATGTGTTGCACTGCGTGAGGCAAATGGTGGTCACACCAGATACTGACTGGTCTTGAAAAATGGGGGCAAAAAGTTGCGTTTATAATTTTGTTCAGTGTATTGTAGACTAAATACATTTAAAATACATTAACAAATGTAATTTTGGAGAACACACTTAAGTTGAAATTAAAATCAATTATTTTACATGTGCTTTATTATATTGATAAATATATCAAAATAAGTGTACTTATTTAAAAAAACAATACAATCATAATTATGTAAAATGTATGTTTAAGTAATACTTAATTAGACATTATTATAAAGTGCATTTTTAAAAAGTGCACTTAAGTATGTTAAGACCTATTGTCATTAGTACACTTAAGTGGCCTTTACTTTAAATTATATTATCTGCAAGTGCACTTTTTAAAAAGTATACTTTTAAGATTTTAAGTACACAAAAAGTACACTTTTAATGCAACTAAGCACACTTCTTTTTCACAAGGGTGACTTCTTAACGCACTTGGGCTTCAGTCTTTCCCCAGTTTGACGCTGAACAAATGTTGTTCATAAAGTGATCTTTGGAGCAGTTCTCTCTCCACACAACATGCTCCTCAGCAAAGGAGAGCTTAGCCTTTTGACTCTCTCTGCTGATGAGAGGCTTGGTCACTGCAGAGTGCACATTCAGTCCGACTTCTCTTAAACATGCCAGACAAATCCATTGCTGGCAAGCAAAGCAGATTTTTTACAAGCAAATAAGGCAAATAACTGAAAGAAGATATTTTGAAGATTTTTCTCTATACTATGAAAGTCAATCGCATAAGCTGATTGGTTACCACCAGTAGTAAATAACGACAGAAATTTCATTTTTGGGTGAACTATCCTTTTAACATTGATTAGCTTTGGAAAACCTACTGTTTTTACTTCAAATGTATTTGTGGTTGCTTTGTGTGGATATATTCCTACATTCATTACTCTTTTTTACATGGTGAAAAAACAGGTTGTTTCACAACCAATTTGAAACTTCATTTTGACTGTCACTAGGGGTCAAAATACAAACGTATGCAAATATCTGATATACACACCATATTAAATAGTGTCAAACTACATTTATTGTTTGATATTTTTGATAAAACTGATCTGAGGGCTAAGACTGCTTATTATCAAAATTTGAATTTTGAAAGTTTGAAGTAGTTTAAAGTGTAAAGTAGTCTTAAAGATTAAAGTGTGAAAGTTTTGAAGGCAATGCAGTCTATTAAAAAACAGATACAAACAGATAGACTAAAAGACGGAAAACAGATGTTTTGTCATGCTGAAAGATAAGCAGATAAAATATTCCTGTAAAATGTACTGTAAAAAATGGCAGCTGTGGTTGACGGAAATCTACCGTAAAAAATACGGTCGAAATGTTTTTCTGTTTACGATATAATTAAAAGTGAACTGTAAAATGTACGGTAAAAAACTGGCAGCTGTGGTTGCCAGAAATCTACCGTAAAAAATATGGTCGAAATGTTCTTCTGTTTACGGCATACTTAAAAGTGAACTGTAAAATTTACGGTAAAAAACTGGCAGCTGTGGTTGCCAGAAATCTACCGTAAAAAATATGGCCGAAATGTTCTTCTGTTTACGGCATACTTAAAAGTGAACTGTAAAATTTACTGTAAAAAATGGCAGCTGTGGTTGAAAGAAATCTACCGTAAAAAATACGATCGAAATATTTTTCTGTTTACGATATACTTAAAAGTGAACTGTAAAATTTACGGTAAAAAACTGGCAGCTGTGGTTGCCAGAAATCTACCGTAAAAAATATGGCCGAAATGTTCTTCTGTTTACGGCATACTTAAAAGTGAACTGTAAAATTTACACTTAAAAACTGGTATGAAAAGCAAATACACTTTTTATATTTTAATACCACAAACATAGTAAATACATACTTTGGACAACCATATTCTTCTCCTTTAAACAGCAGTAAAACAATGTATTTCATGTTGGCTTCAACGTGCAGAACAAACATTTTGAATGATTACAATCTTTACCAGAAAGCAACACATTCAATAACCTGAACAAGACAGCACACCATTCTATTAACAGAATGGATTAATCGTGAACAGTGTTGGGAGTAACGCATTACAAAAGTAATAATATTACAGTAGTATATTACTTTTTGATGTAACGCAAATAATGCCAACCCTGAAACAACATACAGAACTACCACATTTTGCTATAAGTTTGATTGCATCATATAATAATTGCTGTTAATAGTGTTCATCGTCTGTTTGATTACGTCTTTAATTGATTTTTCCGTACATTTTTGCCATATGCACATTAACTGACAGTCACCACTGATAAGCTACCACTAAATATTGTAGAAACTTAATTTGCTGTAAAGTTGCTTTGCAATGATTTGTATCGTGAAAAGTGCTGTACAAATAAACTTGAATTGAATTGAATATAATGCATAACTAATAAAATTTGGGTAATATTATTACTCGTTACAATCTCAGTAATGCTAAAGTTACAACAACATATTTTAACTCAAAATTAAGTGGTGAATTTACCAACACCGCAAAACAGCACCAGAGAAAAAATTCTGCGGGTAAAATAGTTCGTATGTTTCCTGTTGCTGGAATTAGATGGTTGAGATGACTGCAGAGACGGAATCTACATTTGTGAGATGGACACACTCCTGTTATTTTCAGTTCATCAGAGAAAAGAATAAGAATGCATAGTCAGGTGCAATATGTGCGACACCAAACTCTCAACATGGAGAAATAGCACGAGTAAAACCTGGAAAGACTGAGAGATAGGCTATGCTGCTGAGTTTGGTTTAGCTATTTGTGTGGCGCGGCGCTCTACGAAAGTCCACGGAAAGGAAACCGAGATGACAGAAATAAAAGTAAACACATTGCAGTTTCGAATGATCTGTATGACCAAAAATGATGGAGTATTTTTGTTGTTGTTTGTTTCCGCTGTTCGATCGCGCCGGCGCCTCACGCACACACGAACAGCATTGCAAATGTTGCAGCCTGTTCATTATCAGAATAAAATACAGTCAACCAAACATAGATACACTTTAAATAGTGCGTACTGCATAGTACAATCCATGCCGTTCAGCCTGAGCTCGGGCCAAACACACATTTGCTCATGTGACCAGGATGTTTCTTAAGCGCGTTAAGTAAGCCTGGTTTACATAATAAATAATAGTTTAGCATTCAAATACATCGCAAATATGGACACATTTAATTGGGTTAATGCCGATTGTGAGAGGTATGCTGCGCGAGAACGCTGTTTGCTTTCATTTTCGCTTTGAATTAGCCTAATTCGCTTTGGCTTGTTAGCAACTTATATTTTTCATTCTTGTTTTCTTCTGAAACCGTTCAAAATAGCCTATAGGCTAGGCATTGTATTTATTATTTGTACATTATAACAGTTTGCTTTATTTACCAGTGTTATTTATGAATGTAATAATGTGGTTTGTGCTTATCTGTGTTTAACCTAAACTACAACGTAACATTAATATAGACCTACATACCTGTATCTAAATACGATTTTAGAATTTTATGCAATATAGACCTACCACATTACCCTCCACTGGATGTAGAATGAGCAGCAATAAACTACATTTTGACATTTTAAAATACTTCTGTGGATATTTTGGTGAAAGTAACTCAAAAGTAACTCAAAAGTAGTGTAATGCATTACAATTCAGAGACAGTAATATTGTAATGTAACGAATTACTTTCAAAAGCCAGTAACTAGTAATATATAATGTATTACATTTTGGAAGTAACTTGCCCAACACTGATCGTGAACCAAATGCTTGGAAAGCATAAACATACAGCTTTGTACAATCTCAGATGCAAAACAAATCTTCCTGTAGGAAAACTTAAATGTAATTGAATAAATTGAATTTACTCCATTCAAGATGTACTAAAACTTCTTTCTTCATCAGAAGAGAAATTAAAATTGGAGCTTTAATCTCTCTGCTGACATTCACAACAAGCCATTCTGACAATGTAACTGTGAATGAACTGTAACAGTAACCTTCCTAAATAACTTAATTAAAGAGATAGTTCACCTAAAAATGAAAATTGTCATTAATTACACACCTTCATGTCATTCCAAACCTGTAAGACCTTTGTTCATCTTCGGAACACAAATTAAGATATTTTTGATGAAATCCAAAAGCTTTCTGACCCTGCATAGACAGCAAGGGTACTACCACGTTCAAGGTACAGAAACGTAGTAAGGACCTCGTTAAAATGGTCCATGTGACATCAGTGGTTCAACCGTAATTTTATGAAGGTACAGGAATACTTTTTGTGCACAAAGAAAACAAAAATAATGATTTTATTCAAAAATTATTCTCCTCCGCATCACCCTAGCGCCATTACAGAGAGAGTATCATGACGCATGCGTGTGGTGCTGCTGACATAGAACATGTATGCGTTGTGGTACTCTCCAAAATGTTGCTAGGGTGACACGAAGGAGAAGAATTGTTGAATAAAGTTGTTATTTTAGTTTTTCTGCATACAAAAATACTCTCGTAGCTTCATAAAATTATGGTTGAACCACTGATGTAACATGGACTATTTTGTCGATGTTCTTTGTACTATTTTGTCGATGTTCTTCTTCTGGGTCAACATTTGTTGTTTTAGACTTGATCTTCATCCTTTCTTGTTTATCCTGCTGGCTCTCTTTAGTCTCATTGAGCTGCATTAATTTTAATTACCAATTCACGCAGCCGCAAGTGTCTTGAACCGCTACCTTTCTTTCAGCAGGAATCTTCTCTGTGTCAGAGTCTTCTGTTCTGATACATTTTCTGATTTTCGGTACATTGGGTCTCTTCACATTTTCTATGCGATTCTGAATCTGCTTGACCAGCGAGTGATACCCTGATCCAACTATATCATCTTCGATAACATCCTGCAAGGATGCAGGGTATTTGGCCACCATCTTTTTGGCAATGGCTGCAGAGCTTTGTTTACTGGGACAGTCACACCTTCATCATTTCAGACATGACCATTCTTACCATATCTCGTCGCAATCTTGGGTTTGGTCTTTACTTTCTTTCTAAACATTGAGTCAATGCTCCTGGAAACTTCTGCCATGGTATCTTAAAATTGTCAGCCCAGTCTGAAGCAACTGTGGAAGCCTTGTCACATGATGGGGTTGATGAACATGAAGATGAACAAGTGCCACTGCTGCTTTCTCTAGAACTTGACAAGTTATCAGCACTTTGTTCTAAAAAGACAAAGGTAAAAAATGACTTCTTTTTTTGATCACTTATGAAACCAGATTATTTAAGAACACTTTTACATTTCTATACATTATGAAATCATAAGATGAAATGTACTTACTGATCTGGCTCCAAGCAGATACAAGTTTTCTGGACTGAATGGGTCGTAATACCGGCAAAAGGTCTGCTTCCTGAACATATTGAACGTATCCACAACTTATTGCAGCACCGAAGATGAAATATCTTTTGAGTAACTCAGCAATTGCACTGATTACATTGATTTGCTCTGATTCATCCATGACTAAAACAGAGAAAAATAATCAATATGGTGTCTCTAAAATTTATTAAAGGTATTTTTGATGGAATCTGAGAGCTCTCTGACCCTGCATAGACAGCAAGGGTACTACCACGATCAAGGCACAGAAACGTAGCAAGGACATCGGTAAAATAGTCCATGTGACATCAGACTATTAGACCGGACTATTTTTCAGTGTTGGGAGTAACGCATTACAAAAGTAATAATATTACAGTAGTATATTACTTTTTGATGTAACGCAAATAATGCCAACCCTGAAACAACATACAGAACTACCACATTTTGCTATAAGTTTGATTGCATCATATAATAATTGCTGTTAATAGTGTTCATCGTCTGTTTGATTACGTCTTTAATTGATTTTTCCGTACATTTTTGCCATATGCACATTAACTGACAGTCACCACTGATAAGCTACCACTAAATATTGTAGAAACTTAATTTGCTGTAAAGTTGCTTTGCAATGATTTGTATCGTGAAAAGTGCTGTACAAATAAACTTGAATTGAATTGAATATAATGCATAACTAATAAAATTTGGGTAATATTATTACTCGTTACAATCTCAGTAATGCTAAAGTTACAACAACATATTTTAACTCAAAATTAAGTGGTGAATTTACCAACACCGCAAAACAGCACCAGAGAAAAAATTCTGCGGGTAAAATAGTTCGTATGTTTCCTGTTGCTGGAATTAGATGGTTGAGATGACTGCAGAGACGGAATCTACATTTGTGAGATGGACACACTCCTGTTATTTTCAGTTCATCAGAGAAAAGAATAAGAATGCATAGTCAGGTGCAATATGTGCGACACCAAACTCTCAACATGGAGAAATAGCACGAGTAAAACCTGGAAAGACTGAGAGATAGGCTATGCTGCTGAGTTTGGTTTAGCTATTTGTGTGGCGCGGCGCTCTACGAAAGTCCACGGAAAGGAAACCGAGATGACAGAAATAAAAGTAAACACATTGCAGTTTCGAATGATCTGTATGACCAAAAATGATGGAGTATTTTTGTTGTTGTTTGTTTCCGCTGTTCGATCGCGCCGGCGCCTCACGCACACACGAACAGCATTGCAAACGTTGCAGCCTGTTCATTATCAGAATAAAATACAGTCAACCAAACATAGATACACTTTAAATAGTGCGTACTGCATAGTACAATCCATGCCGTTCAGCCTGAGCTCGGGCCAAACACACATTTGCTCATGTGACCAGGATGTTTCTTAAGCGCGTTAAGTAAGCCTGGTTTACATAATAAATAATAGTTTAGCATTCAAATACATCGCAAATATGGACACATTTAATTGGGTTAATGCCGATTGTGAGAGGTATGCTGCGCGAGAACGCTGTTTGCTTTCATTTTCGCTTTGAATTAGCCTAATTCGCTTTGGCTTGTTAGCAACTTATATTCCAGATTATACAAAAGGGTAAGTCATAGCTGACAATTTTATTTTAATGGATAAGTTGAACTAGTGAACGAAAAGCTGGCAACTAGTGCCCAGTGTGTGTGTGTGTGTGTGAAATTTTTGTTTTCCTGCTTTTTTTCTTGAGCAAAACTTTTCTCTATTGGGCGGACATTTTGGCCTCTTGCAGTACCGTTTCTCGGCATAGGCAAGCTAGGCAGTCACCTAGGGCGCCACCAGCAGGAGGGGGTGCCAATAAGAGCACATACTGGCGCTACATTTGAGCAGGGTTGTGATAATGAGTGGCACGGTACACTCTAAAAAATGCTGGGTTAAAAACAACCCAATTGTTTTATTTAAGTCATCTATTGTTTAAAAATTATTATATTGCTGGCTTAAAATGGGCTGGAAATTAAAAATCACACACAGAATTACTATAGGCAACAGCAATAATCAAAAGATGAACATTTATTATTAAGCAAGACATGGACAAAATACAAGACAAATTGAATTTATTTGGGTGAATACAGCATAGTTTACAATATTACGTACATTTAAACTCATTTAACAAGCATGAATAAAAAAGGCATTATTAAAAGTAGTATTTTAATTTAAGTGTATTCAACCGTTCTCTGTAATCACTGTTTTACCGAAATAGTGCTAATTCTCGTGCCGGTGTGTCGCCGAAATCTGAGCCGGTGAAGGGCTGCTGTTCGCCGGAGGAACTGCAAACTTTAGACCGCGGCCTCACGTTTCACTCGTAGCTGAAAGATGCTGCGACTGACTCCAGAACTTGCCCATAAACAAACAGTACTGAAATTAGAGAACATATTTTAACCTCAAATTAAATTAAACTCTGTATAACAAATAAAATCCATTTATGTAATGCGAGGCAAAAGGCGTTTCCATCGTGCGGAATTACCGCTGCTGACGCAGCTGACTGACATGATCTCATCCTTATGTTGCGTTGCCTAAAATAAAATAATATAATATAATATAATTTTAACTTTAAAGACTTTATAAATGAAAAAATATATATACAAACCTTTATTTCCCGGAAAGAGTGCACCAAATCGGCGGTGGCGGTGCTGAGAGCTGCTCTCTCCCAGGGGCGGACTGGGAGTAAAAAACGGCCCTGGATTTTCTCCCAAATAGGCCCACCACAACTACAAACAGTCGCTACTATCTCACAATATTACAGCAATCCTATCGCATTTATAGCAGATAACATCACAAAACCCATGTTGACCCTGCTGACAAAAACAATGGAAACCATCACAGAAATTCAAATTATTTCCACTACAAATACCATTACAAACATTACAAACCATCAACTTTTAACCATTAAAACCATTAAATAATGGTTTCCTGTAGTGTGTTTTGGGACATATTACATTAGGATTTAGTGGCTTTAACAAAAGCCATGATTAGAAGGTGACCAATTACCAGTAGAGACCAACAGGTGCCATTACAGTTTCCATTAAAACCAATGCAATTTTCATTATAACCAGTAAAACCATTACAAATTATGTGATGGTTTCTATTTTTTTTTCAACAGATTGAAATAAATGTATTAATGTATGAACTAAAATACTTGAAATCTACATAGAGCTGAATGGAAAATGTATATGACAATGATAAACATAAACCTAGAATCTAGAAACCTGAAACAACAGAATTCTTCAATTTGAGTATTGTCTCCGTGTGTGTGTGTGTGTGTCATGTTAGTCAGACTAATCACCTTATTCATTTACTCTATTTTCTAACTCAATAGCTCTCAAATGTAACCCGTTGTAGAATCGCTGCTGTCTCTTTATGAATGAATGGAATATTCATGCCAGACATTGTGGAGTGATAAATAGCAGTGGACGCTTGGACCTGGGATTTTACTATAGTGCTATAGGCTACATGCTGTGTATAGTGAGAGGGGCGGGCAAAGGTAACCTGACGTATGTTCGCTTTTTTTCCTTTTAGCTTCTCCCAGCCGCCTTTATCTTCACGTCTTTTGCTTGTCATCACGAGCCCACTCTCCTTCGCGTCGGTTTCGGTTTCTTATAAGCAAAAATAGATTGCATTAGCGCCCCCTTTTGTCGGCCGTCAATGCCACTTAATCTGACACTTTTTCTTTGATTATGAACCAGCCAGCCGACGGCCATCGGATGGATGGCCATTCTGGACTTCTCCAGAACGTCCAGATGGGCAGTCCGCCCCTGCTCTCTCCTGTAGTGAACTCAAAAAGCCCGCGCTCTGACTGTAATTCAGCAGCTGGGTCGTTTTGTCGGAGATACTCAACTCAGCGGTTGGGTAGAAAAAAATAACCCCGTGTTAAAAATGACCCAGCAACTTAGTTACGGGGAAAACTACCCAGCACCTGGGTAAAAGTATTAAAAACAACCCAATAAAATGACCCAACAGGCTGAACCCAGAATTTGGGTTAAAAAATAAACCAGCATTTTTTAGAGCGCATGATTGCCGCCCCCACTGGATCCCCAACATCATTGGGCTAGAGTACTGTCATTCTGACCATGCCTGTATGCCATTGGATCAGTGCGCTGTCAATTACTGCCTGATTGTTGCATGCAAAGTTTACATTTGGAGCACTCATCAACACCATTAGGTCAATGGGTTCTGTCAGTGCTTTGGCAAGGTAAGGCTTTTTTTGCCATGCAATAAAGCTAAGTTCAAAGGCCAATTTAAAATACTGGCACAGTAAAAAGTGCACAAAATCAGTATTTTGTTTAGGCAGTATTTGTGGCAGTCGAGAAATCATGTTATGAAATTGGTCCAAAAGGTGTGCGTTTTTTTTGTGCGTCAATGCATTGTTTAAGGATCAGTATCGTGTAATATTCCCAACAAACTTTAACAGCCAATTAAAAAATATTGGTGTAGTAAAAGTCGTGAATTCACAAGATCAATACATCCTTTATTAACTCGCTTTGTCAAATTTAACGCATTCTTACGGAAGTGTCGAAATGCTGAATCAATTCATTCACTTCTAACAGTGCTTAATAGGAGCAGCGTCATGCACATAGAGGGCAGAGCATCACGTTATATAAAGGGGAAGTTCATGCATGTGTAACAAACGAACAAGTAGCTGCATTCTGATTACTTTTATGCCACTGATCAGGCTTTTATATGTAGTTTGGGGTAAAAGTGTTTTATAGGTTTGACTGAAATAATAATGCAATAACTGACACAACAACAATAAAACAACTGAACAAAAAACAGAAAGACAAAAAGTAGCCATTTATAATATCTAAACATGTATCCAAATCCAAATGTAATAAAATTAATTTATGTGTGATGACAATTTCTTAACAACTAGGGATTGTTATATGGATGGGTACCGAGAACCGGTATTTTTTTTGGACTGGTACATAATTGGGTCAATACCGGACTACCGATAAGCTTCAGGACAAACGATACTGTTATCTATACTTGCATTGTTTTATCTCCGTATACGTCCATGTTGATGGCAAATTAGAAGCTACTGCTTGTCATGTTCAGAATCACTGAATGATGTGGCCGACATTTGCTCGACATTTGTGTGACATCCATGCACATGTGCGGTGTGTGTTTGCATGCAATCAGTCATCGTGCCAAGAGTGAAACGTTCGAAAGTGTGGGCTCACGTTACAAAAATAAGCGACACCAGTGTCAGATGGAATATATGCAGTAGTGTAATAGTGAACAAAGGAGGCAGCGCTAGTAATATAATTAAATATTTACTAACAAAACACATCTACCTCAAGCAATGCGCTGTCCAACTGTAACTCGCGAGACACATTCACATCAAATGTTAATTCAGCAGTAGAGTTACACTCACGAGACGCTGCACTTATTCGCAATCACAAAAGTACATTATTTGCGTGTGCTTTAAAGCCTTGCCGGTTAAACATTTCATTTCGTGTTGTTCTGACATGTGCTTATTCAGAGCATGTACACCTGAAGCGTCCGTACACTAAAAGGCTTGTCAAACAGCACCTGATTACTGATTAGCGCAGTCAGACAATAACTAAGATAACTGTCAAAAACACACAAGGTTTACATATTAAAACAGTTATGTCTAAAGTGAAAGTAAACAGTTGAGACTCAAGAGAAATGGATGCGTGCAGGGTGCAGCTATTAAAGGGACCGTACTAAACGTCAATTCAATTCAATTCACGTTTATTTGTATAGCGCTTTTCACGA
>NW_015506165.1:267468-306225 GCF_001515645.1 Sinocyclocheilus grahami
ATTTACCGGGGACATGCACTGCTTTTACATTGAAGCGCATGAGGCACATCAGTAACCGCTGACATTGTAATGGGGCACAATCAATATCATAGGCGTTAATGAGTGGGACCAAAGGTTTGTAGTCTGTTTGCAGGCAAAATTCATCCAAGCCTTGAAGGTAGTGGACAAACTGCTCGCATGTCCACACCCCAGCCAGGCACTCCTTTTCGATTTGGGAGTATCTGCGCTCCAGCAGTGCTTCGACTGAGCAAATTGTTAGCAAATGGCCCACCTACAACAAAAACCCAAAATTCAAAGAATTTCCCTTTACTTTCAGTATTTGCTAGGAATTTTCCCTTACAGCTCACTTTTCCCCCAGGACTTCTCACATTTATACTGGTTTTGTCCAGTGGAGGGCGCTATGTGTGTGCGATTACAACGAGTGCAGTCTATGGCTTGTTTCCTCTCACCACCCTTTTCCTTATTTGGTGGTGTCGTAAAGCCCTTCGTGCCTTTCCGGTGTCCGTGCTATACCTCGCTCACTTCAGCAGCCGCTCCACCGCTCGCATTTTGGGTCTCAGTCAGCTCAGACTGCCGCACGATCTGGACCGCTTTGTCCAAAGTCAGTTCAGGTTCCATTTGTAACCTTTGGGAAACGTCACGATCTGCAATCCCTATGATGGTTCTGTACCTTATTTGTTCCTCTTTGCTCGTGCCGAACTCGCAGTATTCAGCCAATTCATAGAGACATCTCACAAAAGCCTCAACAGTCTCTCCCGACCGCTGTGTGCGCTGATGAAAACAGGCCCTCTCATGTATGACGTTCCTCCGGGGAACGAAATGTTAATTAAATTTGCCAACAACAGTCTCATAATTATTTGCATGCGATGCTTCGGTAAACGTGAACGATCCAAATATCGCTTCGGCATCTTTACCCATTGCATAAAGCAGGGAATTGACTTGTACTTCACCACTTCCCTTGTTCAGCTTCGTTGCAATGCGAAACCGGGAGAACCGCTGGATCCATGCAGGCCAGGTCGCAGGCTGTGCGAAGTCGAAAGCCTCTGGTGCATTGAACTTGGACATTATACCACTCAAAATAAGGCGAACTTGGTCGTGGGTGCAACGTCCACTTCTGACACCATGTCATGAGAGGGAACAACAATGTTATTTAACAATTAGGCGTTTATTTATCATAGACTGTAGGAGCTTAACAATTCAGTGTACTGCGTAAAACACACTGCCCCTTTTCCCCCGGGCTCTCCCTACAAAAGGGGGCGGAGTCCCTGCCAATACAGGTACAATTTGATTGGCCAACATAAGGTTCCACACAGTGGGCAACCAAACAGTTGCTGGTCCCCAATGACTTTGATAGTAGGGAAAAAAATATGGAAGTCACTGGCGACCAGCAGCTGTTTTGTTTCCCACATTCTTAAAAATAACTTATGTTCAACAGAAGAAAGAAACTCATTCAGGGTTACAACAACTTGAGTGAGTGAGTAAATTACCATTTTCATTTTGGGTGAGCTATTCATTTAATGTTAATAAAATAAATAGGGATTTCGCCTAGGGCGTCAAAATGGCTAGAAACGGCCCTGGCCACCTGAGTGAAACCATTGTTTATACCAGACCTGTGCATGCACACAAAAAGTGGTTATAGAATGCAGCTGTAACTTTTCACTTTAATTTGCAATTTCTATTTAATTTGACCCTTGATGTAGGCTAAATAGTGATATTGAATCATATTTTTGAAAACAAGCAGTTAATTCAGAGGTTACAAAATGCAGCACATTTCAGGTTATCTGACAAAACATTTTTAGGGCCAGAGCACCAAGAGCTTGTAACACTCCAAAGAGAAAGGAAACATTGAAATGGCATTATATGACCCCTTTAAATTAATTCTAGTAAATGCGAAATAACGGCAATGCTCGGGCAAACTGCTATACAATTTGTGTCGCTATAGAGTTAGAACCGGTGAATTCGGTTTACAGGTTTCATAGAATGAGAATGATGTGCGCCAAATGAGTTGCGGATGAAAAAGCTCAACACGAGAGCCAATGCAAAAGCAATGTCATGTGAAATAAAATGGCATCATGTTTTAAATCAATCAGTTTAAATGCTTAAATTTTTTGTATATTATTATATTATATTATATATTACATTATATATTAGATACCTAGTAAATAATTGACCTCAAAAAGGGAATTCATGAGAAATAGCCTATCTGCTTAATTTTTTCATATTATATTACAATATATAATATAGGCTAATATAATTATAAAAACTGTTCTACGTGAGATAAAAAAAAAAGATTTTTAATAGAATTTAATTTAACACAGCACTGTAAAAAATGTTTTCTCAGGTAACCTGTGTATCATTTAGTTACATCAAGGGTCAAATCAAATATAATTAGCACATTAAAGTTAAAAGTTACACACTTTTTGTATGTGTGCTATACATGTCTGTAAAGAATGTTTTTGCTCAGGTGCGGCCGAAATGTCCGCCCAGTAGAGAAAAGTTTTGCTCAGAAAGAAAAAATATTAGAGGGAACATTGACTGAGAATCTACACAAATAAAATTAATACTGTATGAGCGGGGTAGGCATATGTCTATGGTCAAATATTAAACCATAAAATATGATTTTCAGTTCAGATATAGATTTTCACAAAAACACAAATTATAAAATTCACATTTCAGCCTTTAAACCATATTTTAAGAAAAGGGATGAGTCAAAAATATAATATATTACACTAATGTAAACATCAAAATATTTTACTGTTTTAATTGTTTAAACTTTAGAAGGCACATTAGCTTTTTGTTGATCCACCGGCTCACATTTACAACTGTGTAAAAATGTTTTTCAGACCCAAAACAGCAGAATGGCTTATTGAAAATGTACATTTAGGCAGAGCTTTTGGAAAGGCAGAAGCATAGTGTGTCCCAAAGAAGGGAGTTTTGTTACCTTAGCCAATCATTCATTATTTCCCACATTAATCAGGCCACTCTTCTTTCAAACGTCATAATTTTGTGATGATGCCTCTCGCGTTGAGTGACATATTTGGTGCGCACACTGTCTTTCTATGAAACCTGTAAACCGCATTGACTGGTTCTAAGTGACATCAACTCTATAGCGGTTTACCAGAGCACTGCAATTACTTCTCATTTACTAGAATACAATCAACTAGCTCTCCTCACATTTTACGCCTGTCCTCTGTGTGACATTTTATTTTTTCTGCACTACCAAGACATCAGAAGTACACACCCGAGGGAACACTAGTATGTGTACACACACACACACACACACACATATCGGCAGCAAATCAGCATATCAGAATCATTTCTGAAGGATCATGGGACACTGAAGACTGGAGCAATGATGCTAAACACTCATCTTTGATCACAGGAAAGATGGCAGTGTTCAACAATATAATTGCAGCTTGCAGATATATTTAAATGTGACTATGCTGGCTCTGGCTATTACTATGTTTATGCATTTATTTGTCCATGCAGGGTCAGAAGTTGGTTTGAAAAAACATGACAAGAGGATGTTCCTCTCTCATGCAAGTTGTAGGACGGGGCTTGGTTTGAGAGAGGGTCAGGACTATCTGATCATTGGGCGGTTTGCTGATGTTTGGCACGCAGGGAGCACAACCGACAAGTGAGTAGCATAAAAGCACTAAACACCCAAAAAGGAAGGTTTTATTTTCTTTTGGCACAGTTCATTTGCATTTTCTCTCTCAGATACCTGTATATGCTGGGTAAGGACACGTGGGTCGAGCGCTGGCCAGCCGAGTCTGAATGTGTTCGTGGATCCGCTCTGAAGGTGAAATGTGCTGAGCTGAAGAGCTTCCCAGCAGCACTGACAAAGAGTTGCTTTCAGATTTGAGAGACGCCTCACAAACGTTATTCTCTAAACACTCTAATGACAATACCGTATCAAAAACAAAGCTCAATGTAATACTTTGAGGTCATATTATACTGCATATCATTGATAGAAATGTTACAGAACTATGCTGTTATGTTTTACAGTGGGGAAAAAAAGTATTTAGTCAGCCACCAATTGTGCAAGTTCTCCCACTTAAAAAGATGAGAGAGGCCTGTAATTTTCATCATAGGTATACCTCAACTATGAGAGACAAAATGAGAAAAAAAATCCAGAAAATCAGATTGTAGGATTTTTAAAGAATTTATTTGCAAATTATGGTGGAAAATAAGTATTTGGTCAATAACAAAATTTCATCTCAATACTTTGTTATATACCCTTTGTTGGCAATGACAGAGGTCAAACGTTTGCTGTAAGTCTTCACAAGGTTTTCACACACAGTTGCTGGTATTTTGGCCCATTCCTCCATCCAGATCTCCTCTCTCTCATCTTTTTAAGTGGGAGAACTTGCACAATTGGTGGCTGACTAAATACTTTTTTGCCCCACTGTATATATATATATATATATATATATTTATATATATATATATAATCTTTTTAAATGAATCACAAGACCTGAAACAGACCTTTTCGACTGAATACAAAATGCAAAAATTCAGAGGTATATATACAGTATGTTACCAGGTTTTGAGCATGTTTTTTAAATTGTTACTTTACACTTATTTTAGTTTGGTTTATCAAGCACTTTACTGTTACAAAATGTGTTAAAATCCACATTTTCATTATAAAAGAAAACAATCATATTAAAAAGTGATCATAATTTTGACTACAATGTTTGTGCTTCCATACATAGTAATACACTGACATCTATCAAAAATCAGCTCAGTCTTAAATCTGAAAACAGAAAATTCTACATGAGATTTGAAATGATTAAGGATTTATTTCTATTTTAACATAAAAATGTAAACATACATGAACACAAAACAAATGTACGGATTGAACTCATTTAATTCGACCATTTTTGCTTTAATATAATCATATGTCATTTAAAATATTACATATTACATTATATTAACAAAGCTAAAAATGGTACAATTAATCATGCTTTTAAACATACAATGCCCCAAAAATCAACATGCACTCAAAAAAAAGAAAAAAAAGAATGGCAGATCTACTACTCAGTCAGTGAAGTTAATAAAAATGATTAATGTAGTCCCAACATAAAATTATGAAGTTAACTTAAATTTTACAGATTTATTTGGATGAAACACAAAGTAAATTATGACAAAAATGTTACAGAATTGTGTTGTTGAACAAGCAAACTTCTTCTCTTTTTTTTTTTGAGTGCGTGCAAATCAGTTTCACCTAAACTGTTTATGAGATTTAACTGAAAAGAAAAAAATGTATCTAATGATTTTGTATAAGTGGTCTATGCATTGTACTCTACGGACACAAGAGGGCGCAATTGATCAAGAATTTGACTGCCTTTCCAGCATGTTTAAAAAAATACTTATATTAAGATTTAAATGATTTTTAAAAAATTACATTTGAGACATGCTCTCGAGTTTCCTTACTTATCTACACATGCAATCCAGACATAAGAAATTGTGTTTGTACACAAATGTGTGTGAAAGACCCTGAGAGTTTAATGTCTAGTCATAACACAGAGGAAGCAAGAAACAATGATCTCTCCCCGCCAGCTCATACTGAAGGGCTCTGCCAGAGAGGCCTCCTGTTTAGATCGTCTGCTCTGTTTTGTGATATTTACAGTAACAGCATGTCCTCATTCACTGGCTCAAACTGCTGTAGTGCTATTACAAACCAGGCACGAGGCCAAAGAGACAATTACTGCCAACATTACACACACATTCTCCTTCCTCCTCTCGCTCCGTCCCTCCCTCGTCTCAAGCGCCCCTTCATCTCCACTCACCTGCCAGCCTTTAAAGTACTAACAGGTGTGCAGTTCAAAGATAACCTGTGCGGTTAAGCCAAACCTGGTTTATCTAAGATAGACCAGAGCTATGCATGACTGTATTTCCCAGCACATATGTGACTGTCTTTTGTCAGGTATTACAAATCAAGCCTGATTTACTGTCTTTCACCCACATATGTATCTAAAATGTTCAACACTGAGCATTAGAATAGTTTAATTCTTCTTCAGGGTGATAGAGACAGACTTTTTTATTTTCATACTGTTGTAACAGGCTGTTACTGTAAGTCATTCCATCTCACACTCACAAGCACAGACTTGCACTCTCTGCGCTCAATCTCAACATAAATACACTCACACTATCATTACTGAACTTTGGCTTTTGTGGATTCTCTGATCTTACAGATCTTAGAGGTTCATGCTTGTTATACACCAAAATATATTTTATATATTTTTTTCACTATATGCTTAGTGTGCTTATTAAAAATATACAGTAAAAGATTAAAAAAAAATATATAGGCTATATATAATCTGTAATATATTTAATGATGGCAAATAAATTTTATGCCATCTGACAATATTTGAGTAAGTCAACTTTCTTTATATTTTACTGCATTTTTTAGAACTTCTTTCATCTTTTATATATTATATATATTCTAAAAGTATATATTTTACAGCCATTTGACAATGTATGTAAGCCTACATAAGGCTCATTAACTAATATTGTATATTTTATAAAAAAAAAATAATAATTTATTTATATTTTTTATATACATTTATATTTGCTAATTTTATGATATTTGTGTTGGCCTACATCTCAACTATTTTATCAAAATGGCATAAAGGATAAATGTATAAATTTAAAAAGTTTTTTTTAGGTTGACCAAACAACCATTTTTATAAAGTATGCAAAATGCTTAAAGCAAGACGTAAAATACATTTAAAAAATTGTATGCCCCAATATAACAATAAATGGTAATAAGCAACAATCACTTAAATATATTTTTTTCTACTATGATTTTAAAGTGCAGAGGGATTTCCACGAACATTTCTAAGTGATGCTGCAAGTGTATCATTGAGTCTTGAGTTGAATGAGTTTTGAACATTAATTAAAATGGACAGTTAAGAGATGCTATTAAAATAGGCCTATTTAACGCTAAAAAGTCTTCACACTCGCATAGTACTGTACTCACAAGTCATGGAAAAACAGTGTTATTGAAAAATTGGAAAAAGGTGTTTTAAAATATCATCACAAACATAGAATCTTTTATAAATGATCAATACATCGCCCACACGTACTGTGAGAAACGTATAGGCCTATATGCTCATCAGTGCACCTGTCTTTAGAAAGCAATGTTTGTACCGCCGTCACAACTTTTTTCTTTTCTTTCACACGTACGCACTTTATGCTCTCATAAAAGCTTGGGCTAGGCAGCGAGACCTTTTTGATCTATTATTGTGGGCAGATCTGACCAGGCTTCAAATGAAGCAGCTTAAAAAGCTCACCTGCACAGGTGTGTGGCCATGTGCGTGTGTTTGTCTGTGTATTTAAGCTCGCCGTCATCAGCTGACCGCGAGTACCCTTTCTTTGGGCCCCACGTGCTGCATTTTTGAAATGTTACTAATAAGATGAATCACTCCCTAATGAGGGGTTTTCTCTGTGCTGATGATGTCACCTAGCTGTAGTTATTATCGCTCCCACACACACACACACACACACACCGTTAACACTAAAGTGAGAACAATACTGTCGCTTCCCGCCAATAGAGCTTCATCTTAATGTCGGGGGAAGACTGGAAGCATTGTGCGATCAGACAAAAATGACCTCATTATTCCAGTGAGTAACACTGCGCTTTCACGCCTATCTCTTTCCTCTCTGTAAGACACTGTGGATGAGCGATACAACTCAGACAATACTCTTCGCAAAGCCCCTGCGCTCGTGACCACGTTGCTAATTGCACTAATCTTGCGTGTAAAAAAACCCCCAAACAACCCAGAAAAATCATGAATTGCATCATGTGGGCTAAAAACACCTTTCATTGGTAATAATGCATTGCACTGGTGCATGCACTGTAGAGTTTGTTTTCTGAGAACAATGTCATTCATCGTAATGAGAGCAGAAAACAGGTGTGGCTTCAAAAGAAGTGCGCAAGCTTGTCAATTTTATTTGTCAGTAAATTGAGGAAATTATTTAGGCAAGAGCATAGTTCACCCAAAATTATTTTCTGTCATTGTTTAATGGTATTGTGTTTTTTAATATTATGTGTTTGGCTTACAAGCAAAACAAAAGGAGATTTTATGCAGATTGTCTTCATGCACCATATTTGAACATATGCGAATGAAATTAGGTTCTAAATTATTCTGAATAAATATTATTTTAGACATTTATATTACTACAAAACATTGTATTTGTAATCTATAAAAAAAAAAAAAAAAAAAAACTCCTGAAAAAAATTCATCAATTTCCACAGAAATATGAAGCATCAAATCAGCATATTACAATTATTTCTGAAGTATCATGTGACACTGAATACTGGAGTAATGATGCTGAAAATTCAGCTTTGATTACAGAAAAAAATTACATTTTAAAATATATTCCAATAAACAGTTATTTAAATAAATTTAAATATTTATGTCAGCGCCAACAGCCTTGCATGTGGGCAGCGTGCCAACATACAGCACCGCTGCGCTGCGATCCTTTCCCGATCCCACCCCCTGTCTCTCCCACTTCTCTACCTGTCAACTCTGCTCTGTACTATCATAATAAAGGTGAAAATGCCAAAAATAAATCTTTAAAATTTAAATATAATAACATTTTACGATATAACTTTTTACTGTATTTCTGATCAAATAAATATAGCATTTGTAAGCATATGAGACTTTTTTCAGAAACATTCTAAAATCCTATGACATCAAACTATATATGTGAAGTTATTAAATGGAAAAGAGCAGCGTGAACATTCTTCAAAATCTCTATTTTAGTATTCCATCGAAGAAAGTACATGATATAGGTTTAAAATGAATCAACATGGACAGAAACTACATTTTTGGGTGAACTCTTTAAACAAACATCTAAACAACAAACCTCTAAATATAGATTAGAAGAATGAACAAGTGTGTGTTTGGTGCTTGTTTCCTCTGAGTCTTTTGCAGGTGCTTGTCATACGGCTGCCGCTGATCTCACACACCAGCTGCTTACTGACCCATCCATCAACACAGAGTCCTGTTTACCCAAATACCTTCATCACTGTCACTCAGAGGAAGAGGGAAGGGGAAGGAGAGAGGAAGATGTGGGCCACTCAGCAGTGCTCGGCACATCTGCTCGATGATAAACAGAACAATGCCACGACGACCACTAATCTTACACACAAGATCAAGGACACGGGAAAAAATACAACAGCAGACAGAGAGCAGGGGGAAGCAATGAAAGAAAGAGCCTTTGTTTTAGCATATAAAGAAGAAGAAGAGTATAGGAGATAAGGAATCAAAATGGAAAACAGGAAAGCACTTATCTATTTCCATGTGCTTCGGCTTTATCTATAAAACTTCTCATAGATTAGCCTGATGTATAATCTCTGTCTGTCTCCTCCCCAAAATAACCATATATAGAGCTTACAACGCCTAGTTTTAATATGCACAACCACGTCTGCATATCAGTTCCAAATGGATATTCCCAACCATGTCATATATAGGTTACAATTCAATACAGCCTATAGAAATTCATGTGTCTACACAATTTCTGGGTGGGAATATGCACATGGAAATAATGTGCAGATGAGGTTATTCATTATAAAAGTAGGCATTGTAAGCTCCATATATGGTTATTTTGGTGAGGAGACGGGGTGGGAATTCAAGTACGAGCAATTTTTTGTCTAAAACTACTTAGAAGGAAATGTGACTCTCAAAATTAGCAAGTGCAATGAGTGATTTAAGGGTGTTCTAGATGGTTTCCCTGGTATTGACGCCTACCTTCGTTGCCAATTTCTTGTCTAAAACTATTTTGAGGGTCTGTCCATATAAACTTTCCTCGTCCATTTGATGAAGTGGAACTCACTTCAAAATGGCGGCAGGGATTCCCTGATGGGAAGTGATTGAGGACATTTGCGAGAGCGTGTCTTAAAGTGAAGTGGAACGCACTCATGATGGTTTCTATTACACCTAGTGGTGTCATTCACGGCTGCGCACAAACAATGAGAGATGAGATATGCAGCGAAATGGAATACTTTGGGTAAAGCCCAGAGTATACTTCAGTTTTTACATGTATGCTAACATAGCTGTACAGTATGTGTGACATAATTAAATTTTGTTATCAGTATTGTCCCGCACAGCCCGATTTTTTAGAACCGTGCATACTTTATATGCTTTATTTTTTGCAATAATTAGTTTGTCCACAATGCGGCTGGACCATTTTACAGTGGATAATAAAGCTGAAGAATTGGAACAACATTAACAAATTACTGGAGATGCAACAACAACAGACGCCCATGTTGTTGAGCGCTTGTGTGAGTGGACTAAGAGATCCTCTAGAAATCAAGATTAAAATACCCTTTTAATTCTTATAACTTTGGGAGAGAAATAGCAAAGTCAAAGGGGGGGGGGGGGGGGGGGGGGTGATTTCATGTATGTTATACAGTATATGGGGGTTATCCTTCACTGAGGTGATGGCAGTTTTCGGTCTAAAACTATTTAGAAGAAAATGTGAGTGGTGCTTAGTTGAGCAAAACTATCTGTTAGCATACAAGTGTAATGAGTGGTTTCTAGGGAGTTGCCAGGTGGTTTTAAGGGTGTTCTAGATGGTTTCTATCCAACCTAAGGTATTATCCTTCGGATATACTTATGTATAGAGTCCAAAGTATACTTATATGACACATACGCTAAAATATCTGTACAGTACGCATTATGTAATGATGTAATTAAAGACTTCATTATTCACATGATGCAGATGATTGGTTTCTTTTGCATTAGCAGTCAGTGAGCTTGCTACTCAACATTAAAATACTTGGCTAGTGCTTGCTGTAGCAGTTGCAGTGCATCAGAAATCCTCCACCTTCCCCAGCTCCACCTGTATAGATCTGCTATGGGGTAATTTCATGTACAGTATCTCACAGAAGTGATATATATATATATATCCACTAATGAGTGATATATATATAAAGAATGAAATAACTTTTGCTGTCATTCCACTGCCAAGCTCCATTACAGATGAACATATTTTGGTCCCACTGTTCTGGCACCGATGCTGCATGGCATTTCAAGACACGCTATTTCTCACTTGCTCAACTTTCACTCACTTTCATAAGAGCCAATACTTTGGGACACCAAATTCTTCATTCTTATTCATGCCTCCACATTTTCAAAGTTGGCACAACATGCTCGAATATGAGACAAATGAGAACAAATAGCATCTGTAAAGAGCATATGACATGCAACACAATGTCATGGTAATTCGTATCAATTTTGGCAAACTGAATAATTTGTATGAATTAGTACTTTTGTACGATCTTCTTGTGTCTTTTTAATATTCAGGGGTGTACTTTCATGCTTATTCTAAAAATTCTATGTTTTCGTACAATTCACATTGTGCAAATTCATACAAAACGGCACCTAGTGAAATAGTTCAATGTTCCCGTGAAATCAGGTTGACAAATTATTGTGGCCACAAATTAAAAATGTATTCCCATGGTTTATTAATTTGTTCCCTTGTTTTAGGTAAATCATGGGAATTAATAAGTAGAACGTGGCCACAATATACCTAAAACAATGGAACAAGTAATAAGTTGTGGGTATAAATTAATACGTTGCCACAGTTTAACCAAAATGTGGACATAAATTAACAAGTGGGGCTCTGTACATATAAAATCACTGACTAAAATTGGCTTCCTTTCCACGCTGCGAGACCTGCTGAAGTTTGAACCAAACCACTTTTATGTGAGGACGCACTGTGGACGGTGCATAAAGATGGACTATTTTGGATAAATGTGAACCCTTTGTCCCACGATTTTGAGCCTATAGGAGTACATATGGATTTTTTTTTTCCAAATAAAATTCTGATGCGGTGAAAGGATCGCTTCATTCATGTTTTCTTTTTCTGCGAAATTATCTCGCGCACTGATTTGTGGGTTTGACTTAATTGAGTGTATTAAAAGGACAAGAACGTATTAAAAGGAGTTCGTTTGCTTTCATAGAGTCGACTTTGTGAACTTGTCGGACTTGTGAAGAGTTTATCCTTTGAGAGATTTGTCTGCGGGAAGGCATGCTTTAAATTCTCAAGCTCGTTATAGCAGGATGGATTCTGATTGGGTATCAATGTTTGTATCGTTCATCAGCTGGAAAAATTCGCTCTGAAAGTGATTCTAATGATATCGTTTCTCTGTGCCTTTATCGTTATAGCTGTGGTGTGGACTCTGCTATTCTTTAAAGGGGTCATATGATGGCTTTTTTAAAGATCATTATTTGGTGTATTTGGTGTAACAGAATATGTTGACATGCTTTAATGTTCAAAAAACATTATTTTTCAAATACTGTACATTATTGTAGGTCCTCTATGCCCCGCCTTTCTCCAACGCTTCGTTTTCTACAAAGTCCCTCCTTCCGACAAGCGCAGTCTGCTCTGATTGGCCAGCTGACCCAGTGCATTGTGATTGGCCGAACACCGCAAGCACTCGTCGGAAATGTAACGCCCCTTACCATAATCGCGAGCTTCATCTTTCAAAATAAATGTAAAGACAGTAAATAATGTCATTAGTTTTACTATCAGTTCAAGCCCGAAAGAGGAACAGACACAGTAATGATGCAGTACACAAGCAGCGGTTAAGACAGCTGACTCTACTGTGATGTGATGCAATGCTCTCTCTCTCACACACACGCACGTGCGCGCACGCGCACACACACACACACACACACACGATGCGCAAAACTCCGCATTTGAACAGTCAATAGCAAATACTTAAACTAATAGCAAAACAGTAGCTGATTCTGAAGCGCCAGATTGTCATAGCAAAGTCAGAATGACCTCCTCTCCTAGGTTCACGAAACGGTCGTCCATAAAATGCATTGCTGTTCTGTTGTAAGTAATCTTAAAGATTCCTAAATGCATCTACTTCCGGAAGGCCAAATAAAGTGCTTTTGCTTTTGCCTAGAAACACAGCATCTCCCTGACATGCTGCTTCAACACTAACAGCGGTTACTGAAACCACGCCTTCTTTCTTTGCGTGCACATTTGGGCACATTATGCAAATATTTCCACATAGTGAGGTAGATATGTGGGGGCGTGTTAGAACGAGCCGTTTTAGGGGGGGGTAGCAGAGTCTTAACTTTGATAAAGAATATCTATTTGGTTTTGAGTCTTTAGTCTTTGCAACTTCAGGGATCTTATCTATGCACAATCAGCTTGTAACACTCCAAAGAGAAAGGAAAACTTGAAACCGCATCATATGACCCCTTTAACATTGAGAACGATTTTTAGAACTATATCTTCATCGTTATCTTTATAGTTATCGTCCTTGGTGTGAACGGGCCTTTAGACCCTGAAAATGCAAGTCCAGTAAACTATATCATTAATTTTTTTTTTAATTAAAAAGTAGTCCAATCATGAAGTGTTTATAGAGCGATAATTCATTCAGACTTAGAAATTTCAGCCTTTTTGTTGACAAGTGTTTGTTTTGTGCACAAAAAAAGGAAGAAAAAATCTTTTTAGAATTCAGAATTATAAAAAAAAATCTGTTATAGAAAGTTTGTTATTCAATCCAATCCCATCTAAAATCTAACTGACAGTGATGATGTCATTGCAATATTTGCATACACTGCATTGCTACTGGTCCCATTTCTTGCATTTATTTGCATTCTCAATCGTAATTCGTCATCCCCAGCTGCATTTATACTGGAAAGATGTGCAACTACATATGCAAACTACATATTTTCAAAATCGACTAGTTGTTCGCGCAGTAAAATATGTCGTTTTGCACACCCCACGAATCATATTTAAGGCAGGCAGCCCAGTACGATTTGGTTGGTTTCGGTTCACTTGACCCTGATTGGAAACTTTTGATGGCAAAGAATTAGCAAGAATTTACCGACCCAACCTAAAGGGTTAAAATCTCCTCGGTGCTTCAAATATAAACTTCCAGCGCATCTAATGAGGAAATGCTGCAGCCATAACTATATGAGTCTCAAATTCGATTTGGCCCATAAGCGCTGTAATTGAAATGCAAACAGCTGCGTCTGTGTGGCTGGTGCCTAAGGGAGGTCAAGAGACTCTCTCCATTATACTGTTGTCATGCCGCCTTTATGAGTTGAGTGCGGCTGAATGCCAGTGCTGCTGTAATGTATTATTCATGTCGAATTCCTCAGTTTGTGTGCGTCTCTGCGTGCGAGTGTGTGTTTGGGAGAGAAAAGAGGCTGAAGCTCAAGTAGTGTTTGCGTTTGTGAGGTCTGTTGCTCCGCTAACGACTGTGTGAAAAGCCGAGCGGGTCGGTCGGCCACGGTTCTCAACCCTGAATTATAACCAGCCTCCTCCTCCATTGGGCTGGTTTCCGGGGGCAACAACAGGGGCATCTCTGTCCCCCGTCGTCCCGCTGTATGGCTGAATGGCTCTGCGGAACAGCATGATTAAATACTGCACACTTTGGTCAGACTAACAATCCTGCTGTCCTTAAAGCATTTTCACCGACGCAATCCTTTCCGAACATCTTATTGTTGAGTCTGGGTTTTCTCTGCGTGTCCTCCGGCGGTGCATATATTTGCTTTGTGATCTGTGTGTAAAGGAGGAAGTTTTTCATATGAAGTGTGCTGGCAGGTTGGCAGACACCTTTATTCTTTATTTACAGTAGTAATCAGACCGGGTTTTCTTGATTTTTCAATTCCATTCACAAAGAGGTTCAAGGGCGCTTTTTCTTGACAATAGTGAGGGAGGGATCTACAAGTCAAAATATGTCGCACTGTTGACTTTTTTGCTTCATTCTTTCGGTGCAGAGAATGAGGTTCTGGAGGACGTTAAACAAGGCTACCATAAGGAGCATCTTTATGACAGCAGACACCTCAAGAACTCTCACTCCAGACGCAAGAGAAGCATTGGTAAAAAAGCACATACAAGTATTTACATGCATGTTGCAAAGCTCCCGTGATTGTTCTGTGTGTTTATGGGTTTGTTGTGTGTTTAGAGGAGGCAGTGCCTGCTGTCTGTAAGACTCGCACAGTGATCTACGAGATCCCACGCAGTCAGGTCGATCCCACGGCCGCCAACTTCCTGATCTGGCCTCCGTGTGTGGAGGTGAGACGATGCTCAGGCTGCTGCAACACCAGCAACATGCGCTGCCACCCGTCCAAAAAGCACCACAGGACCGTGAAGGTGAGAACACACACATCTTTACCTGTAAAATATAAATTGTGTACATATGTTTTGTTTTATATTTTGGATATACAGTATTTATAAATTCTATTTTAAATACTGACATTATTAAATTATAATTACTTTAAATAATTGTAATTTTTAAATATAATTTTTATAATACATATAATATTTAGTATTTTAAAATATTATTATTAAAAATATTGATATTCATAATTGATATTTAAAATTTTTACGTTATTAATTAATGATAATTGTTTTAAATATTTAAAAAATACTAAATATAAAAATGTATACAAAATATAAAATTACATATGTATTTGAACAAATTTAAATTTTTAAATATTTTTTATGAATAATACATATAACATTTTTAATATATAACTTTTTAAAGAATTTAAATATAGATCATTATAAAATATTATATAACATTTCTATATATATACATAATATATGCATTGTTATTTTATATGCACAAATGTTCAAATTATTATTATTATCAATAGTAATTATGTTAAATAATTTTACAAATGTGATTTTATTTTTACATTTTTACAAATAATATATATAAAACAAGATAATATATAATGTTTTTATATTACATTTTATATAAACATTTTATATATACATGCTATACATTTTATATAAATATATGTGTGTTTGTATAATATAAAATATTATTAAATACAACTATTTATGTAATAATGTTAAATAATTTCACACTTTAATTTAAATTTTTTTTTATAAAGAATAAATATAAAATATAAAATATTTCTTTACTTTTTATATATACTTTTTATACTTTATAAAATGTATAGATATCTTAAAATAAAAATTATAAAATGTTTTAAATAAAAATTATTAAATTGTTATTATTTTAAAATGTGTACAATTATTTTAAATGCTTTCAATCAAAATCATTAAATGCTTTTCAAACATATATATATATCAGGGGCGGACTGGGACAAAATTTCAAGCTAGGAAATCTCACACTCATCCAGACCCATCACGTACACCCACAACAAATTCTGAAACACGGACAACCCTAGTCTATTTGTATGACCATCACATAAAAAGGTCTAAATCTTTAGTCAGGGCCGCGAAAAACAATTAAAGGTTTTTCTTGAACTGCACCTTCACTTTCCCACTTTTTTTTTTAATTTTCTCCAGTATCTCTGTCTCTCCCTTTTTCTTGTACCTGTCACTTCTTTACCAGGTCTACTGTTATTAACAGAATTGTGTCCACCTTGTTGCAAAACAACCACCTCATTGCAATTTGTTTGCACATAATGTTGTTATTTCTTTTAAAATGACTGAAATACCCAAGATGTAACAAACCTATAATTCATACAAATATATTAAAAGTAATTTTCTAAAGTGCCTAAATACCAAAATTAGTAGCCTACTTTGAAAAATTCTACACTCTAAAAAATGCTGGGTTAAAAAGGGACAAACCCAGCTATTGGGTTGTTTTGACCCAGCGGTAACCCAACCACTGGGGAACACACTATTGCGTTTTTGGGCTGACTCATATTTTTGTGTTGCGTTCTACTCAAGCTCCCTCCCTCCCTGTACAATAAATTCATGTGAATATCTGTCTGCTAAATGTATTAATGTAACTTTCCAATCGATAATGATGTCCTTTAGCACAGTATTCTGACTGATGATTATAATGGGGTGCTCCTGACAGCCTAACAGGTGCTAGCAGTTCTACTCAAGCTCCCTCCCTCCCTGTACAATAAATTCATGTGAATATCTGTCTGCTAAATGTATTAATGTAACTTTCCAATCGATAATGATGTCCTTTAGCACAGTATTCTGACTGATGATTATAATGGGGTGCTCCTGACAGCCTAACAGCCTAATACTCAACTAGGTTAGTAATTTTGCTATATTTAACTGCTTCTTCTGGCCGCTTCCTCTCCTTCATCGAGTCCCGCGCATTGACTCTGTTAGAAACCTCAGTTGTTTCTCCTAGTTGTTTCTCCTAGACAGCAGTGAGAAAAAAAGAAGAGCAAATAGAGGATTTTGCTTAGGTCTCCTGCTTCTCAGATGTTTCTCCTGCAGAAAAGAACCCAGTAATGTGTCTCTTCCAGAGTTTAAGAAGAGATCTCAAGTTTCTGTGCACAGTTTTCCAAGATACTAAACTCTGCAGCCATACATAAAAAAATCTCAGGATGAACTCAGATGTTTCTTATCTAATTCTTCCCAGACCAAGTTATCTGTGTCATGCCATTCCCAATTCCCATTCATTTTAAAGTGCCTTTACTGCATGTCAAAAATGGTCTCATTTGTACCTTTTTGTAGGAACTATAGGTGAAACATCTGAAAGTTGATACTTAAATGAAACATAACTATGACCTTTTACCTTCTTTCTCCTTCACTGAGCACATTTACTGTATAATAAAAATATGTTTTGTTGATGTAAATCCCCATGCGCACTAGGCCGTGACCGTGTGTTTGCCACTTGTCAAGCTCATTTTCAGCATGTAAAGCTTTTCACATTTCGCAAATTCAAATGTAACAAGAGCGAGGCGTAGGACGTGCCAAAGGGAGGACAATGTCAGTGAGAATTTCAGGGCCGCTGAGCACACAGAAAGCGTTTCAGGCCAGACTTCCGCGGCTAGTTAACGAATAACCCTAACCTTGAGTTAACCACTGCAAATATCTGTCTGTAACGCTGCGGCTGCGGGGTGTGTTCTATTGCGTTTATCTCGCCAGCTATGTGTGTGAGTGTTCAGACCTGAATAAAGTATTGTATAAATGGGCCTGCAGGGCAGCTGAGTTGGCAGCGAGGGAAGGAGTCTGTCAGTATGATGTGAATTGTGTGTGTGTGTTTGTGTGTGTGTTTAGAAAGAGAGGTTTGAGGCGGCTCATCTGCATTACAGGAAACCGACGAGTCACATTTAGCTCTCGCCTTATCTCACCTCTGGAACGGCAGAGGAAAAATACACTGTTGATAGGGTTATGAGTGTGTGTGCGTGCAGCTCAGGATGTTCCCACACTCACTCTTTCTTTCTCTCTCTCTCTCTCTCTCTCAGGTGGCCAAGGTGGAGTACGTACGCAGGAGGCCGAAGCTCCGGGAGGTGCAGGTGCAGCTGGAGGATCATCTCGAGTGCGTCTGCACGTCCAAACATCACTCAGAGTCCCGCATACACACGGGTACACTTTTAATCATTTGCTTTCCCACACCTTGTTTTATTTTCCCCTCTCCACCCTTTTTTCCTGCCCCGTCGTTTCCCTTCGCTCTCCTCCGCTCAAAGGCCAGCCTAGTTCGAGGGCTAAAAAAAGAAAAGGAAATGGAAAATGAGATAAACTGTCCAAAAGCGGCAGGCAAGATTTACAGACTCTATATTTAGACTAATGGTCAGTAAGATGAAAGCCAAGTGGACTTCATGGGTCAAAGGTCGGGAGAAGGGACATAATGGTACGATAATATCTGACGCTTCTTCATACCATAGCAAAAATTTATCTACTGTTGAATACATGCTTACATTAAAAAAGTGTATTATTTTTTTTCTTTTCTATATATATATATATATATATATATATATATATATATATATATATCAAATATTATTTTAATAATTATTCAAGATGATTGTAAGTAAACATTATGAAAAATGAACAACTTTTATAAAACAAATATATATATATCATAATTTAATATTAAAATCAAATGATGTGTAGCCTCCAAGGCTTTTATTAGTTATTTTTATAATATTTTATATAATATTTGGTACTATTTTTAAAACGTTTATATTAAAATGTAATAATTTTAATTCTATTTTAATAGTTATTAAAGACAAATAAAGTCAGTAAAAAAATGAAGAAAAAAAATTACAAGCTTTTTTGTCAGTTATATATATATATATATATATATATATATAGTTTTATATGATGTTTAATAATAAATGTAATCATTTTAATAATATTTTAATTAATGACAGTTATTAAAGACAAATAAAGTCAGTAAAAAAATGAAGAAAAAAAATTACAAGCTTTTTTGTCAGTTATATATATATATATATATATATATATATAGTTTTATATGATGTTTAATAATAAATGTAATCATTTTAATAATATTTTAATTAATGACTATACTTAAATTAAGAACAAAAAAACAAATTACAAACTTAAAAATAATAATATTTAGCCAATATTTACAACACTTGCCCTATAGACCTTGAAGAACAAATAACAAAGAAACAAATTACAAGCTATAAAATAATATCCATTTTTTGGCCATTTCCATCCTTTGCCCCTTTGCCCCATAGACTTTCATTGTATGCCGCTTTTTTGTCCGTTCAGCAGGTGTGCTGTCAAAGCCTAACAAGGTCTTTTCTTCACAACAGATATAAGGTGAGCGTGGCACTGGATAAAAGAAAGCAGAGGAGGGCCATGGCATCCAATCAGATAACTCAGACTGCACGACAGCTATTGAGTGATATCATCTGAAAAGACGAGGCGGATGTGAACTGTTCAACCCTGAGCGAATCAGGACAGCCTTTTTGGATCGCTTTGGACTTTTGATGCACCTTTAGAAGGCACCCAGAGAGAGACTTTGGTGTTGGATTAAAACCCAGGGGAACTAAGCACAACAAACTAGAGACTGCAAGGACAGAGACTCGCAGAAAACGAACTTTGAGTCACAGACGTTGAAATTCTGATTCTATGACCTTTTAAAGGAGCATCTATCACGACTTTATGTATCAAACTGTATTTTCTCAAGCAAATATCTGTATCATGTTATTTTTGTAACTGCCAGTTTTCTATCAACACTGATCTTCTCTTGTATATGCCGTAGAATGAACGAGTACAACAAAACACAATCTGCAGTAACTGATACTAATAAAGTGAATACGTTTTTTGTATTTGTTTGACAGACAACTGTCCCAAAGATCAGTATGACTATGTGCATTTATTACACCGTGTTCTAACCAGGAGCATTGTGATAAATTTAATCTCTTCTATGTCTCTTCCTATCTGAATTTTCTCTCAACCAACTGTAAACACAGCAAGCGATGAGAGACAATACATTTTTTATAGTCTACTTCAAATATATGTTTCAGGTGAACTTATTAAGATGAATGCAATCACAATGTCCTGTTTGCTTTTTTGGGAGCAAACTGTGGATTTAGATGATAACTAAGCCAATTGATATTGATCACACATGGTTGTAATTATAAATGTTAAATGTAGTTTCTATGTATCTGTGTAATATTGATGACACATAGTGATATATTTAATCACTTAAGGCCTGTTCACACCAAGAACGATAACTATAAAGATAAATATAAAGATAACGATATTAGCATCCTAACCAGCGGACGATATCGTCTGTTTATTCTAAGCGCATGCTCGTCTACCTCTTTAACTTCTCGAGCTCGTGACAGCAGGATTGATTATGATTGGCTGTCAATATTTCTATCGCTCATCAGCTGGAAAAAAAATCATTCTGAAAGTGATTCCAACGATATCGTTTGTCTGTGCCTTTATCGTTATAGTTGTGGTGTGGACTCTGCTATTCTTTAATATTGAGAACAATTTTTACAACTATATCTTTATCATTATCTTTATAGTTAACCTTCTGGTGTGAACGGGCCTTTAGAGATTTACTGACACCTTTAAAAATTTAGGTGATTTTTGAGGTGACTAACCCTTATGAATATTATGTTTTTATTATAGTAAATGTGTAAAAAGTGGATTGATTACCATTTTGTGTAACCACAGTTTTTATTTCTTAGCCTATTTTATTAGTAAAACCACAGTTCATGGGAAAACTTGCGGGGGGAAAAAACATTATAAACTGCATCAATTACACAGTACTAAAAAACAAAACATTTACTTCTTATTTATTTATTCTGACCAAATTACTTGAACCAACATCACAGTTAAATTTACAAAACTATCTTAAAAAGCATTACGACACGTAACCCCGCCCCCTCAAAATTCTATTGGACAGAAATAGCCTATGTTTACATCAAACATGGCTGAGGAGATACTTGATTTTAGGTCTACAGTCGGATAAAAACATCGCATTTCCCTCAAGTTCCACGAGGAAAAACATAAAAACATGCCGTGAGTTGAAGCATCACAGTGTTATGAAAATACGAGGTATGTATAAATTAAATTTAAAGTTTAACGCTCTTTAGCTACATTGCTAGCAGAAAGAGAGAACTGTTCTGATTGGCTGTTGTAAGCTTGACTGCGTTGCGTCACGCCCCATTTTCGTGTTTGCTTTGTTGGACAGTTTGCTTGTTTTGTCATATTTTCACGTCGCCCCTGCACTGTTTAGGACACAGTAAGTATGAACTTCTCTGGAAGATTTTAAGACATCAAATAATTATCTTATTTCTTATTCGTGCAGCACTCTAATATGATGATAACTGAAATTATGGCGGCTGCATTGTTAGGTTTAGGCATCTGCAAACATTAACATTACTCACACAAACACATACATATCCAAACCACAGTGATCTGTCTGGACCAAGCTGTGCCCTAAACGATCGCTCAATCCATGTCTGGCTGCTATAGAAACTTTGATGGGGTTCCTTAAATTGACCTGCCCAGCATGGTTTCAAAATGAGAGTTCATTATAGTTGCCAGTTACTAGCATTCACACAAAAAAACTGCTGTAGACAGTGTTTAGCTGAGAGACAAGTTCAGATGAACATCATGATGGTTTGAGGTCTTGTTACGTAAGACGTCTTTCCCGAGAAGGGTCTGGCTGCAGCCTCGCACTTGCACTCTCAGACTTGCACTCTCAGACACTTGCGCTTCCACTAGCGACGTCACTTGCAGGCTTTATTTTTTATTTTGTTCTATTTTTTATTACTTTTTGTTTGAATCTCTCAACATTTTACAACAGTAGCCAGGTGGTGAAGACAAGAAAAAACACTCTCCGATACCTGCGCGACGTCACTTGCAATTGACACAAATCGTGCATGTTTCCAATGGAGACAAGACACTGTGGTGATTAAACGATTAAAACTAATTTAGTACTATAACATACACGGTCCTGCAAGAAAAAGACAAGACCTGCAAATCCGTGGCCACAGAACAGCAGAATACGAACCCAATGCACAAAGTCTGTCGCTAAGCGTTTTCCTCCTGTAGAAAAACATAAACACTTAACATGGCTTAATGTATTAAGATGCTATTAAAATATCAAATTAAATATAAAATGTATTAATATAATGAATATGTATATAGTATTTTCCTCCCATACCGCAAAACGTGGCATAATGGACTAAGATGATAAAGGCCAAACTCAATATGCTCCTCTATTAATATACATAACTAATATGTACAGGCAAGCAGGTGAGCCCAGAATAAATGCAACACGCACAGTTTTGTGTAAAGCGTTTTTCCATATAGAATAAACTGTCTACAGCTCTTTTATACCATTGTCTTTGTCCATTAAGCTACATTACATGTTTTATTTATAATGATTTTCTATGGAAGGAAAATGTTTAACGTGCAATTTAACGCATTGTGTTCTGGGCTCGTCTGCTTGCCTGCTTGCCAGTTGATCCTTTTAAAATCACTTAATGCATTTCAAAATGCACGTTCATATTTGCTGTTCTGTATATACTTTGAGTCAACAACAAGACATATAGGCTACTGTATTGTCTTTATTATAAAACATTAAGCGTTTTGCTGTATGGGAGGACAAGTGAAAGTTTGCGCATTGTGTTCATAGCCATCTGTTTGCCTTGTAGTACATTAAATAATAACTCTATATCGAATTTTATCTTTTAATTTAACTTAATGTATCTTAATACATTACGCCATGTTAAGTGTTTATATTTTTCTACAGGAGGAAAACGCTTACGAGAGACTTTGTGCATTGCGTTCATATTCTGCTGTTGGCGACAGATTTGTGGGTCTTGTCTTTTTCTTGCAGGACCCTGTATGTTATTGTACTAATTTAGTTTTAATCGTTTAATCACCACAGCGTCTTGTATCCATTGGCAACACGCACCATTTGTGTCGATTGCAAGTGACGTCGCAGGTATCGGAGATTGCAAGTGGCTATTGCAAGTGACTTCTTGTTTTCACCACCTGGCTACTGTTGTAAAATGTTGAGCGATTCAAACAAAAAGTAATCAATAAATAGAACAAAATAAAAAAATTAAAGACTGCAAGTGACGTTGCTAGCGGAAGTGCAAGTGTCTGAGAGTGCAAGTCTGAGAATGCAAGTCTGAGAGTGCAAGTACAAGGCTGCAGCTAGACCCTCTTGTCTTTCCCTCAAATGCAGTTAGATGTTGGTTTTAGGACTTAAACATGCTTTCTATACTTTAAACCACCAGTTTGGGTGTGTTTGAAGGCACAATAGGGCCAATGTGAGTCATTCGTGTGACTTTGTTGTGATAGTGACATCTAAGTAAGTGTTGTGTGATGAGCATGTGTGGGTGTGATTTGTAGTACTTATACCAACAACATGGCCATAGTGTTTCAAAGCTGCCTAGCAGGTGCACTTCACTGTGAAGTCTGTTCCAAAAAGGCAGTGAGGCCAGAAGTGTACTTTATTATAATGTTGAACTGTGGATTAAAATACATATTTTCAATAACAAGAAATTCTGATGATTTAAAAATGAACTGTTTTGACAATTTTGCCCATTCTGTGATCCACCGTGGAATAATTGTAACATCACTTAGAAACATAGCAGCACACATCTCTTTTATGTGCCAATGTTTAATAATTTTAAGATTATTGGGTTTATTCAAATGGTCACAGGTGTTTATCCTTTTTTATTATATAACATCTTTGAATGAGGCTCAGCCAATCAAATTTCAGAACCAAAAGTGTTCATTGGTCACTGGTCTGTCTGTCTGTCTATGTGACTGTCTATCTTTAGTCTATAGTTTTCAGAAATTTACTTGACACATTTTCTTTATCAGTAAGCAAAATTTAAATGGTAAAAACCACTTTGGCAATTAATCTTCAGTTTTCCCAAAAGTGGGTGGAAATGTTTAATAGTGTATAGAGAGAGTAAAAACAGATCTGAAGTGGAGGAGGGATTCCGGAAGGACTGTTGGAAGGAGTGAAGTGAACAACTATTTATATGTCCTTATTTTTATCATGGGTGGAATTATATGGGCATCTGCCCCACAAACATTAATTAGGAAACTCTGTCGGTGAAAACTTTCCAGAAGATACATGTGCTGTGCAATTGCATTGTTGCGTATTAGTGTATTATGCTAAGGAGCACTATTTGTGGTGTTGTGTATTTTTATGCTGATTATTGCATTAGCAACATGCTAACATTAGTCTCTATTGGAATTCATTTTGAGTTGAGTCTTCCATGCATTTCTTGTAAGGAGCACAAGTTGTTCTGCGTATGTACAGTAAATCTTAAAAAGTCAGGCATTAACTAAAGTTTTGAAACTAAAGCTATAGTCTGAGCTCATTTGGCCTCCAAAAGAAAGAAAGTGAGATAGAAAAGGAAAAGAGAGATCTCTTTCACGCAATTTGCTTTGAAGTACAGAAGCTTAATTCAACGGTAAAAACTCTGTCGTGTGTGAAAATCAGGTTTATTGCAGTTAATAGTGTAAATTACAGAATGGCCTTTTCCAGACTGTCTGATGGATTCAGGTTTCTGACCTCAGACAGAAGCAAACAAAGGAAAGGATACAGGGAATTTGTTTCTCAGACTCCCATTTCACCTATTTTTCTTTCATTCATTCTCATTTTCCCCCTCTCTTCTGAAAACCTTCTTGTGAGTACAATAAACAACCACTTCATTTGTTTTATCCTTACCTCAGCAACTGACATCTTTTGATATCATAGAGAAAGTTTCTCCTCCAGGGTAGAATTGAATACAGTCTCTATAACACAACGTGATTGTTCTTAAAGAAAATGGCTTTTGTTTCACAAAGTGTTGATCTGATATAAAGATTCAACGCTGTGAATCTGGGCCTCCAGGCAGGTATGTCCATTTCCTGCTTTAAGCTATCCCACCTGGCGGCTTCCTGACTGAAGGGCTACAAGTAATCTCACATCTTTTGTCACAACATACCTGAAATTGGTTCAACAGTGTACTCTAGGGTTACTGCAGTTATACTAAAGCAAGAAGCAACTCAAAGCCATGCCTTACACTGATTTTTTTTTATGTTTAATGTGGTAACAGGTAGCTAAAAGCCCTTTAACTGTGGTACAATCACTGAAAAAACTTCCTGCCATGATGTGAGGTATTTGTTAGGGTGGTCTAAATGGTTGCTAAGTAGTCAAAGGTGCTCAACAGTCACTAGTATAATCTATTCTTTAAATTTGGTTTGGGTGCATCCTCCACTGCAAAGTCTTTTTTTTCGCCCATTCTGTGATCCACCGTGGAATAATTGTAAGATCACTTAGAAACATAGCAGCACACATCTCTTTTATGTGCCAATGTTTAATAATTTTAAGATTATTGGGTTTATTCAAATGGTCACAGGTGTTTATCCTTTTTTATTATATAACATCTTTGAATGAGGCTCAGCCAATCAAATTTCAGAACCAAAAGTGTTAATTTTTTTAAAAAGCTATTTAAAATGTGATGTTTATTGAAGATACAACACATTCAAAATACATGACAATCTTGTATGAATTCATACAATCTCATTAGTACATTTACATACAACCTGATGACACCCCCCGAGGGTTAAAATTAGATGATGTACAAATTTATGTTTATGTACAAATAGTATGCGTTTGTACAAGCCAGAATGTATGAATTTATACAAAATTGTCCTTATGGATCTGAGATCAGTTTGGAAGATGTCATCAATAATGTATGTAAATGACAGCACTGCTAAGTCTGGTTTTCGATGTCTCAGGTCTGCATGTGAAGGATTAGTCCAGCTGTGACATTCTACTTTGAGGAACAGGGTAGGTTAATACTCTCGAGGGGGAGGGATGAGGATTTGATCCAAGATGAGAGAGAATGTGTGTGAGTGGATGTGTGTGTGGTGATAGGGGAGCTACTGAGGCTCAAGCAGAGCAACAATGAGGAGAAGTAGAGACATGCCAGTCCGGAACAAAAGGATGGATGGAGTGTAGAGCTAGAGGGAAAGGAGGGAGGTTGGTGAGTTGGGTGGGGGGATCTGAGTTAAACTGGCTGATCACTATCAGCTAAATGGTCTCTCTTCAACAGCATTCATCTATCCGGCAATCCGTCCTTCACACACATACACACACACACACACACACACACACACACACACACACACACAATATGTCTCATCCCTGAGCCCCCCATGGAACTCCCACTTTGTCTCTGTTAGACAAAAAAAAAGGGAGGGAGAAAGAGCCAAAGAGAAGGAGAGAGCGATAAAAGGAACTGATAAGAGGATGTGTTGTGGACACTAAGTGCTTTTTGATGAACTCTCTACTTGTGCCCGTCAGTCACTCAAACAGCAGGGAGTCTGTGTTTGTGAGCGTCAGTGTGAAAGAGACAGAAATTTAAGAACCGAATTCTTTTAAACTGTTCTTAAAAAATCCATGACTGTCTACCTGTACAATACTTCTAAAATATGTAAAAGTATATAACGTCTGTCTGTCTTTGTGTCTTTCTCAATATATGTATGTCTGTCTATCTATCTATCTCTGGGAAAGTTACTTTTAATAGTAATGCATTACTGTATTGTGTTACTCCCTAAAAAGTAACTAATTACATAGTTACTTTTTATGGACAGTAAAGCATTGTTACTTTTGTGTTGCTTTTTCTCATTTGGGCTGGGCTTTCTTGTTAGTTTTTAATACAAAAAGTTCTATTTTTGGCAAATGTAAAATACCTTTTACGCCAAAAGTGAAATAAATACAAATCAGGCTGTAGGAAATGTAAATTCATATCTATACAGTAGAGCAATATAATTACAACGATCAAGGTCCAGAAACGTAGCATGGAGATTGGTAAAATAATCCATGTGACATAAGGGCTTCAACCATAATTTTCTGAAGCTACGAGAATACTTTTGTACGCAAAGAAATAACGACTTTATTCAACAATTCGTCTCCTCCGAATTCGTCTCCTCTGCGTTCTGTGTCAGCTGCACCACACGGATAAGTTGTTTTAGTTCAAATCAAAGCGTAAACAACGTAGAAAACGTATCTGTGTGGCGCAGCTGACACAGCAGCATACGCTGTTTACGTTCAGTGGATACTCTCCAAAAAGGCGCTAGGGTGACACGGAGGAGATGAATTGTTGAATAAAGTCGTTATTTTTGTTCTCTTTGCATACAAAAAGTAATCTTGTAGCTTCGTAAAATTACTGATCTCCTTGCTACGTTTCTGGACGTTGATCATGTTAATTACATTGCTGTCTATGGGAGGGTCAGAGTGCTCTCGGAATGTCCTGTTGTTCTGAAAATGAACAGGTTTATCTAAGACTTAAAGGGTTAGTTCACCCAAAAATGAAAATTAGGCTGCGTTTTACTCACCCCTGATGCATCCTAGGTGTATATGACTTTCTTCTTTCAGACGAATCCAGTCGGAGTTATATAAAAAATTGTCTTTGATCTTTAAAGCTCTATCGTTGCACTCAGCGGGTGTTGCATTGCTTCAGTCCAAAAGACGTGAAATAAAAAGCACCCTTCTATAAAAAAAGAGTGTCTCACATGGCTCCGGGGGTGAACAAAGGCCTCCTGTAGCGAATATGAATATGGATATTTTTCTTACAAAAACTCATCGATTCGCTGTAGCCTTCGGAGGCCTTTGTTCACCGCCCGGAGCCGTGTGAGACACACTTTTTTATGGAAGGGTGCTTTTTATTTCATGTCTTTTGGACTGAAGCAATGCAACACCCGCTGAGTGCAACGATAGAGTTTTTTAATATAACTCCGACTGGATTCGTCTGAAAGAAGAAAGTCATATACACCTAGGATGAATCGGGGGTGAGTAAAACGCAGCCTAATTTTCATTTTTGGGTGAACTAACCCTTTAAGATGTCTTAAGGGTTTAGAACGATATGAGGGTGAATAATTAATGAACTATCCCTTTAACGTATTTAATCATTGCACGTTTGCATCATATTCGGAGTTTGTTTTTCACAGATTTTTATTTTTGAGGAATTCTGAATCTGTCTTTGTGCAAGAAGAGTAAATGCATGTTCACATTTAGTCTAGAACTACATTAGCATCATGTTTACACAGCACACACAACGCTTCTGCACTTACTGCCGATTTCTCTCAACCAACATGGTGACAGGAGAGCTGTCAGTCAATAAATGGGAAAACAAAGAAACTGGCATTACTTATTAAAAAATAACTCAATATTTTCTTGTAAATTAAAAAGTAATGCGTTACTTTATTAGTTACTTGAAAAAAGTAATCTGATTACAGAACTTGTGTTACTTGTAATGGGTTAGCCCCAACACTGGTCTGTCTGTCTGTCTATGTGACTGTCTATCTTTAGTCTATAGTTTTCAGAAATTTACTTGACACATTTTCTTTATCAGTAAGCAAAATTTAAATGGTAAAAACCACTTTGGCATGAGCAATTAATCTTCAGTTTTCCCAAAAGTGGGTGGAAATGTTTAATAGTGTATAGAGAGAGTAAAAACAGATCTGAAGTGGAGGAGGGATTCCGGAAGGACTGTTGGAAGGAGTGAAGTGAACAACTATTTATATGTCCTTATTTTTATCATGGGTGGAATTATATGGGCATCTGCCCCACAAACATTAATTAGGAAACTCTGTCGGTGAAAACTTTCCAGAAGATACCACTGCCAGAATCACTGTGCATGCAGTGATTCAGTCTCTTTTGTCACAGATTGTCCACTAACCTATTTATTTTCTCTTTCTCTCTCACACACCAGCCATTTGCAGGATTACAGTCTAGTTCCGTTCATCCCGTGGCAGAGATGACAATTCTGTTTCTGCTCACGTTCTGGTTTAATCCATTGGCAGTTTTTCATTATACACAAATCCATTAAAAGCCTGGTTGAGGGTGACAGGGCGAGGGTTCTCGAGTGAGTTACATTTAACAGACATCACATTCAAGGCATTGGATATCCCAGAATTACAGGATATAGTGCAACAATGTCTTGTAAATATAGACAAAAGGATTACCATGGAAAACTCCACAGAGGGATTTGATGCTAAAACCATTTTTTTTATTGTCTAAGCACACACGAGTGAGAGAGAGATGTGAAGTGCAATAGTGGACAGAGATATCCTGACCTGGGATTTTAATCCAGATTTACAGATATGGCTATTTATAGCTCAGTTACATCAGTAAAGTCTTAAATAAATGAATAAATATGCATGTGTGTATGTAATGGCAATAAAGTGTATAATTGAATGTGTTATGTCTATTTTTCGTGTGTCTCTTGCATCGTAAAGTTTTATTAATATAATATTTTTATTTATATAATATCTTTTTCCATCAGCATTTTAAAATCAGTTAAATCAGTTTCATTAAAAGTTCAATCTAAGTGTGCTGTGCCAAAGTGGTTTTGTTTACTGATAACCAAAATAGATTTATTTATTTGCTTTTTAAAAGCTGTGTAATAAATGGCATAATGCACAGTCAGTTCTTTATATTATATTATATATCGAAATAAGTTTAACTAATTCTTGTTTCCCTAAAGTGTCTAAACGGATAATGGGAATGTGGTGGATTGGGTGGAAGGTGGAGGGAGTTTAGTGGATGGGGTTGAGTTTTTTTGGAAAAAGGGCAGCAGGGTACTCAAGGCCACTGGAGCAAAAGTAAGTCTTTTTATTGGAGCAGTGAATTATAGGGATGGGACAGGTTTAGCCTCACCAAGAGGACAAAGGGAAGCTTATGAGCTGACAAGTTGAATCGCTAAATCACCAATATGGTCTTCCTCACACACGCACACACCCTTTAAATTGGCTTTCGTAACACTTCTGCATAACATAAATTTAGCGATTTGATCTGTTTTCGAAATCAAAAAGCTTTAGTATCTCTTTAAGATCAGCATCTGGGCAGCCGTTTAAGTTCGTGGAGAAAATGTAGAACTGTTTGCAGACACACACTTTGTTCCATTGTCTTTTATCCTCTTCTCGCTCCTTGCTGTGACCTGCACTCCGGCTAAATCTTCTGCTTTCTCTTCACACTCGACTCTGGCTGGTTTAAGTGCTGGCTCAAGATGAAGGGGAGGGGAGGTGAAGTAGAGGAATAAAGGCAAGAGTGAAGAATGAAAAGAAGCAGTTGCTGCATACCATTCAGAGGATGTCTGGCTCTTCAGAATAACAACACCTCAAAGCGAAGAGAGAGAGAGAGAAAAGACACAGATGAGGAACGAATGAACAAGGGAGACACTTCACAGAACAAGGAGGAGATGTTTAGAAAACAAGGAGGAGGAATTTAGCAGAAAAGGAGAGAATGAAGAACAGGGGAGGTGTAAAAACAACACTACAGAGAAGGGGAAACCCGAGGCGTTTGGTGATTTAAAGACCAATGGACCATGACAAGATGAAGAGAGAGAGAGCGCTAGAGAAGGGGAAACCCAGTCAATCCATCCTCACATTTAGCCCCTAACCCTATAGATATTGCATATTTATTCTTTATGTTTGTATGTGTAAAAATAATAGTAATGGTTTCAAAATAAATGTTTTATTTCAACATCAAATTAAATATATAACTATAATATCATTTGATATATAACTAAATATAAGAAAAATGTTATGTTTATATTTTAAATATATTTATATATAATATAATTTATATTAATATAAATATATACATGTAAATATTTTCAAAATATATACAGAATGTGTGTGTACTTATATATACATAATAAATGTACATAGTATGCACACATATGTAAACAAAAACTTATTTTGGATGTGATTAATCGTTTGACAGCATTTTTTATATATGTGTATATATATATATATATATATGTGTGTGTGTGTGTGTGTGTGTGTGTATTATCCGCTCTATGTGTGTGTGTGTGTGTGTGTGTGTGTGTGTGTGTGTGTTTTCGTCTGACAGTTATGGATGTCAGATTGTCACAAAGTAGACATTTTCAGAACAGTGACTGATATCTAATACATTAACATTGTTTAGTTCTAAATCAGTTTGACCCCAGCAAACTACAGATGCTCTGTTTCAAAATCTATATTAGCCAAATTTTACACTGCATGCATTCTTTTGTGGAGAAGACACTTCCATAATGCACTGAGCCAAAATAGTGGACGAGGTGAGAGAAATTTCATTTAATACTAAAAGGTGAAAATGGTTTGTTTTACCCAATATTTGTGTGCTCTGTGTATTTTAATGCTTTTTAAGAGTACCATGCCATTAACTTAGCAAAATGCTCAAATTAAAGGCTATTGAATTCACATTTTCTTTGTCAACTGTTATTTGTGTGACGCATAGTGTTATAACTTAAGTAAAGGGTTCCAAATCAATCATTTAGTAGCTTCCATGATGGTTAGGATGCTGCTTACGAGGTACTTCAGTTGTGATTTGAACACTTAGCATATGCATACAGCTGACAAGTGCTTGTTAATGTGGGCGCCTATTGTTGTTCCTTCTCCTGTGTCTTTTTTCTTTTTCTTGATCTTTTTGACTGTGAAACAACAGCCTGGGACAGTGTTGTACAGAATATCTGCAGTTAGAAAAATCGGGCCATGGTCGTACAGTACACACATACTTGTGTACTGGGATTGGGAACCGCTGCCCTAGTGTACATGTAACAATCTAAGTGTACATTGGGCTTAAGTAGGCAGTGAGTTTTGGAACAGAGCCATAGAACACAATAAAATAAATCAAAGTAAATAACTGGCAGGATTGTATAGCAATCAGGGATTCGTAGCATGTCAAAATTCATTATATTTATTTATTCAGTTTGGTACGCTAATGTAACATTTTTCAAATGTTCTAAAAAAGTATCAACTTAGAACTTCTATGTTACGTATGTTGTTTAAGCCTTTCGAAATATCCCACATACTACAGAACATGAAGGGTAACTTTAAAACAAACTTACACTACAATGTCATATTTCTAGACCTTTCCAGCATCTGCACTGCCAGTGTATTTTCAGTCTGTCTGCACCTTCAGTATCACCTACAATGGACTTTGAGTGGGGATTGAGGCTTTAAACTGTTTCCCTCCTGCAGATGATTGAGGAGCCCTTGGGTTTACATTCACCCTTGTCTTACATTCATCACAAGGAGAGAATAGAGCTTAAGATGCCCGGGCCAGACTGATAAAGAGAGAGCCGAGGAGCGAAGGGAGGACAACGAAGCAGAGGATGAGTTAAAAGAACATAAAGAAAGATTTAGCTGCCGTTTATTCAGCACCCTCCACGTAGGGGCTCTCTCTCCATGACATCTGACCTTTGACCTCTGACCAGGGCTTTGTTAAGCAGTCAGGTGCCAACTTGCCCCAAGGCAAGATGGGATTCCATCACCCCCCTCCTCTAGTCTCCCTCCTTTTCACTTATACACACATACGCTCCGGACTCTTGGAAGAAAAACAAATAAGATTTAGCATTATTGCACAGTTGATAAAAGAGCCGATCCTCTCTAGAGCCCATCTACTGTGTGACTCAGGAGCTCAGACAGCTAATTCAGCCCTAAATGCTTTCAGGGATTCCCACAGGAATCGGGGTTGTATAACCAAGGGTCGAGTCATTGCATTTTCCACAAACCCAATCATTTATGTGCAGTATCTTGTGACTTATATTGCCATACGTCAAAAAAAGAGCATTGAGCATTAAATGCAAATGCCAGTTTTAGAAAGTTTTATCTGTTTTCATGTGAGCAAAGCTACAACATTCTGGCCTTTGTTCTGTGCAACCCCTCACCTTGGGGTCTCTCGGCTCAGAGAAGGCTCCTCAAGCTTAACGTGCAAGATCAAATGGCGCAGAAACAGAAAAGTGTCTTTCAACTTGCAGAACAGCCAAGATTAGGGCAAGTACATCAGAGGAGCAGAGCAATAAAGAGAGGGAAAGCCTGCGGGTCAGAGAAAGAGACAAGAGAGACAGAAGAGAGAGACTCAACCAAGTAGGGTAGTTCGTCGACAGAATAGTGAGCAATACAAGCGTATCTCACCCTTATCCCCACATAAAACAGACATTATACACTATATTATATATGTATAAAAACACAACATGATTTGTAGCTGTGCTGTCTCTAGTTCAAAGCTGCTTGGAGAAAGCCCTGCTTGTCCGTGCGTGCTGGGGCAGGATCCGAACAGGGATTTTGAGTTTGACAAGCCCACCTCTGTCACTTTTTTCTTCTAGTTTTTTCCTCTTTCATCAAAGAGCGAATGCCTCACTCATGAATGCGATCATGATGTCCTAAGATTTGAGATGCATTTCACATCAAAGATGGTGAGGGACGAGTTTAGGAAAATGATATGGAAGAAAAAAAGAAAGGATAAGGAGAGGAGATGGGGAAAGGAAGAGACAGGTGAATTTATTATTAAGTTCTTTGGGTTTTGCCAGGTTGTATCAATCTCGTGAGCTCCCATAATGGTAGTTGCTGCTAATATGCATAAAGCTGAAATCGGCATCACAAAACATTTCTGCCGCTTATGTCGCCTAAAATCGCCAATGAAATCTTATGACTTCTAGGCACAGTGACGGAGTTAGTGAAACAGTAGCGCTCATGATGCCGTGCCAGCTGTAATCTCTTGCCAGATGTGTGCCTGTGAGCAAAAGCTACCCTGTCAACATCCCACCTCTTCGTCCTCTCATCTTCCTCTCACTGCAGCTGTCTTCTTCTTCTTCTCCCTCCATCTGCACCCTCTTCGCCCGCCACCTTGCCGGTCTTCATTCACATTCTGTTTCTTTTTCCTTTGATGTAATGCATCTGTTCTTTTCCAAGACAAAAGTATTTGCTGATAATGGGACTTTTTAAGGACAAATCAGCTTTTTAGAATGGACATTTTTGCATTTCCTGAAGAGAATACCAGTGCTTAGAGGGCAGTACACATTTTCACCAATGAAGCTGTAGTTTCTGTGCCGCCATTGCAAATATTATGATGATGTCATTGAAGATTTTCCGTATGTATTCATTAGTTTGGAAGTATAGTTCACGAAAATCAAAAATAGCAAGTAAGAGTGTTACAATGTTAAAAATTCGGAACAATACTGATTCAATAATAATTTTCCTGTTATGATATTAAAATTTAATACCATTTTGGCTAAATAAATGATGACAACATTGTCAAAATGATCCTCGTTCAAGGAGCCACAAAAATGACAAAACATGCTGTAATATTCATGCCAGGCCAGTAGTTGGCGATGTAACTTTGTAAACTATGCGCCTTCGCACATTTCTATCGACTGAACACATAATATGCATACGCATCACTGTTTTCACAGATTCATAGTTTTTTGTAGTTTACATGGAGTTGATAACGATATCATTTTCAAAAATGTGCACTTTGAAAACCATTTGCAAAAGTTACATTTTCAGGCCCCCAAAATGCTGTTGTCATGTACATAAACGGTTTTCCATTTTTTGTTGAAAAAATTGTACTTTGCAATGTGCAATCTGGAGTCTTTCACACTACACTCTTAAAAATAAAGGTGCTTCATGATGCCATAGAAGAACCTTTTTTTCTAAATGGTTCCATAAATAACCTTTAACATCTGAAGACCCTTTCTGTTTCACAAAAGGTTCTTTGTGGTGAAAGAAGGTTCTTCAGATTATAAAAAGGTAAGAAAGAGATGGTTCTTTAAAGAACCTTTGACTGAATGGTTCTTTGTGGAACCAAAAATGGTTCTTCTATGGCATCGCTTGAAGAACCTTTTGAAGCACCTTTATTTTTAAGAGTGTAGTTGCTGAAATGAATACTCTGCAGATTTTGGGTAGTTGGAGTTGACCGGCACAGACCGATACCAATAAATATAGTGAATCCATCTGAATTAATTGCAGAAAACAATGACAAAGACCAAGAATAATAAGAAAAAATAAGTGCAAGCACTGTAAATAGAAGGAGCTGCACTCAATACCCTTTGTGACATCTGCTGTGGTTTGATTGGTTCATCCTTCAGGAGCCTTTGAGATATTAGGAGACACATTTCTAATTCATTGCCTTTGGACAAAGAGGAGCTTCACGAGGATGAACAAGCTTAAGATATGCCTTAGGTGTCTAAATCCTTTTTTTGGCAGGGCACGTAGCCAAAATGTCTTAAGGCTACAAAGATTGTGCAACAGTGGAATGTTTTGAGATGGTGACGGTGGGATTGGACTTGGTCTTTGAGCTCAGGGACTGATTTCTTTCCTGGGGCTACAAGTGAAGAGAAGGGCCTGGCGGTCCTGGATAAAGGTTACCAAGTTAAAACACATCTGTATCAGCACAGTGAGACATGCTGACCTATAGCTGGAGGCTTTAGTGTAAGGAAGTCACTGAACTCAACATCAGAGGCACTAAAAACATTGGGGAGGACTTAGAAGAGGTGCTGGAGGCTCAATCTCACAGGCCCCTGGCTTAACCTGGGACTATGGAGAGTGTGGTAGGAATATGGTTGATAAATGTGAAGATGCCTCCAGGATGAGGAGGCTTAACCTGTGATCTAAACAGGGTGGGCCATGCATGCTTTGTTGGTCCGAGTGTTGAAAATAGCTTTTCCCAAACTAATGTATCATTAGATAACAGCACTTAGCCTGATCGGCTTGCTTTCAGTGGCTCAGATCGACCTAAGAGCTCAAAGACCAGATGGAGGGAGAATGTTACCACACACACTAATGCAGTGTTTCCTACTGCATTCTGTTTTCAAAGCGGGATCATAAATTAAGCTTTAGCGTTAGTTCTGGCAGGTCACGTGAGTCAAGCTTGCATCAGCTGATTCTCAGCTGATCACATCTACCTATAGGAATATGACACCTATCGCGGCATTTCTATATAAGCTGTATTCAGTATTATTCAGCAGCTTTTCAGCTTGCTCCGGAGCAAATTACCCTCCTCCATCCCCAGCTCCTCCTTTCGCCACAGTCAGGACTTAGCTTTCTGATATTCCTTGCTAATCAGACTCCTTTATCTTGAATAAAGTGTTACACTTAAATATCATTGAGTACATTAATGATATCTGCCTTGTTCTGTTCTGTTAACCCTGGGGGGTTATTATTGCTGTTCTCCCTGCTCATTCATGACAGGCTGCATGGATGGGCAGGGAAGTTTTTGCCCAGAACAGAACCATACCGCCAAACCAAACTTTATGCTAAGTATCTATCATTTTGACGATAGTGGTCCTGAAAGAATTGGTCTTAACAACATATTAAGCAAAACCAATACTTAAAAAATAATTTAATTGTTTTAGGTGTAAAGTTTACTAAATGTTAAACATTATTAAATGTTAAAGGTAATAATAATAATGCATAATATTTTTGTATTATGTTTAATTGTTAATTTATTAGTATTAATAGTAAATAGTAGTAGTATTTACATCATATTTGATTTTTTTCCCCCATAACCTTTTGAATTACTTGCATATAAAACAATGCTGTTTTTTTTATATTTTTGAATGATACATTTTTAATTTAATTAAATAAAATGTAATTTACATTTATTTATTTTATAATAATACTATCTATCTATCTATCTATCTATCTATCTATCTATCTTTTAGTTTTTGACATTTTGGGATACCTAGATATAAAATGGGACGTTACCAAGATGGCTAATGAAAAAACTGAGAAAAGAAAAGAAAATTTTATATATAAAAAAAATTCTCTCTTTTTTGTTATATATATATATATATATATATAATTTTCTTTTTTTTAATGAAAAAAAAAGATTTCAATTGTTATTTTTAATATAAAATAATTGTATTATTTATTGTTATTACTATATCATTCATTTGATAAAATTAATTAAAAATGATATTATTTAATGACTAATTATTACAATAATCCGATCCAGTGATACTATTAAGTTTTTAATGATTAAGTTATTAAGTTAAGTTTTTTTTGGCCAAAAATTTGAGTCATATTTGAGTTTTTCATATTTTGGGTTACTTCGATATAAAATGGGGGCATTACCAAGATGGCTGCTGATTAAATTGCATTGAAGGGACTTTGTTTAAACTGGTACCTTCTGAGTTTATGAATCATTTTTGTCATTCTGAGTTTATGAATCATCATCAGTAATAAAAAGATGTTGTTTTAACTCATCACATTCAGTTCATTTCTTTGTGGCGCTGTAGATTTAAAGCAGCACCAACGCATGTGCTCCTAGTACAGACTCACGCTGCTGCTCTCATTCAAACGGCTCCTCTCACACACGTACGCTCTCATTCACATAAAATCCCATGCTGCTTTCATAAACACACCCAGCCGCACTCCTTGATCTCCATCTTCTGATATGTTTCAGTCATCAGTGCATGATTGTACCCAGGAGATCACAGCCATCTATGTTCTGTCTCCTACAGTTGAAGAATGATGTCATAGGTTCAGGTATTCTTTGAGAACAGAAGGGCGGCTGTGGAAACGGAGCCAGCTCAGGTTTTCCGTGCGAGGGCTCTGTCAAGCGGGAGTCCCCCTGCTTTCTCTCTGCGCGTGGGTGGTCTGGTCTGGGTCTCCTCAGGATATTGTTGTAACGTCCTCCGACGTTAAGTGGCGAGGAGGGAACATGATTAAGTCCAGTTTGGGTTTTATCGTGTAATGCTAAAACAGTCCTCGCTGGAAAAACGCTTGGCGAAACTGCAGAAAGTGGTGTTAAAAAAACATACACATCCTATTTTCCCATTTTAAAGCTTTGAACAATCAGCAGCGGGAGAGAGGGCTGCTTCTCAGCGGGGAATGGCAAGAATTCTCATGACTCAGAAAGAGAAAGGAAGCGAAAAACAGAGCAAAAACAAGAGGAACTGAACAAAAGGCCACGATGGGACGCCGCGCGGAATGAGAGATGGCGAAAAGGTCGAGGTGAAGCGTTTCGCATGGCCAAGATCACATGCTATCATCTGTCATATTTCAAAGAGAACCGTCGTCCATCCCGTCCAGCTGCTCTGGGGTCAGTTAAACCATCCACATCCATTACTCCAAACACTGACTAGTCGGGCCATACAGGTGCATGCAGACACATGTTTTGACGTCCAGTGTTGGGTGTGTTGGTTCGCGCACTCTCTTTAGCAGACGAGTTAATGAAAAGGTCTGTATTATATCACTCTTCTGCTAGGATGGCTCCAGGGCAGGGCTGGTACTGGTGTCTCCTCCATCTCCCGCTCTGTGTTTAGGCTGATGTTTATGGCAGCCCACTGACCCAGCGGCTCCACGCAGAGACCCTCGCATACTTACCTAGCCTCCACCCGGTAAACCAGCACACCTATGTTATGCAGGCCGTAAGGCTCTCCAAAGGCCTGCAGGTCGCTAAAGCACTCACCAAATGGTCCTTATTAAAATTATGTAGTATTCTAAACAAATATATTAAGAATAAACACTAAAAAGTGAAGTCATTCATTTTAAATTATACAAGTGAATGTACAACATTACAAAGTAATAAATGGATATTCATTTTGAGATTTGCTGAAGGTTATATTGTTACAAAGTATTAGAGTTTTTTAAAGATCCACTTTAATTGAGCGTTTGATGACAGAAAAGTTCATCTGAATGTAAACATAGGGGAAATGAGCATGAACAATCACATTTTTCAATATTTATTAGCCAATATTTAATTCAATATTTATTAGCCAATTCCTATGGAGTCATGAA